>NW_028261382.1:31287733-31387682 GCF_051295495.1 Thamnophis sirtalis
TTTTTTAGCACATTAAAGACGGAGAGGAAAGCATAATCCCGGGGAAAGATAGAGAAAACCAAATATATATGTTTACTAGCTGGATACCCGTGCTCCGCTATGAAACTATGTGATCAAGCTTGATAAATCCACACTTAAAGCTTGAAAATTAATGAGTAGTTACAATAGGCTATCTTCTCCCCTTCTCTCTCTCAGGCTTGCCCCACAGAGGCCTCTCCTATCTTATCCCCTTCTCTCCCTCAGTCTAAATCCTTAGTATCAGAGCACTTTTTAGGTGGGGAGGGGGAGTAGAATATCTAAACTCCCAGCACGCGCGTGCTTGCCATGCCCACGCCAAAGTGGCAGTTGAACCAGAGTTCTTTTCAGGTGGGGAGAGGGAGTAGAATGTCTAACTCTTTAGCATCAGAGTGTGTTAATAATAATATAAGAAATATTAATGCTCTGATAGTCATTTCAAAAAATCCTTTCTTAGCAAGCACCTAAATGCCAAGAGGAGCAAAGTTTCAAGTTTGTAGGCTTTACGGTTCTGGAGATTTCATGATGATGCATGAGTGGTATTTCACATATATATATATTTAACAAGGGAAAAGAACAGAGTCTTGCTGTGTTTTATCTCTTTTTTGTTCTCTAAAATACACGTTTTTCTCAAATGTCAAGAACTTCAAACCTCTCTTTGTAGAAGCTTCAAAACGAAGCGGTTGAACTTTGATGAAGACCTCCGGATAAGGTGTTTGAACTTCTGAAGCTGTTGCAGCCAACTTTGCTTTGATATAAATTTGAGTTGGAGAGCGGGAGGGGGTGTGTGAAATCTAAGAGGAGGGGGAAATCATATAACAAAACAAACTGCATCAAGAAGTCCCTGTGGACCTTCATACAGTGAAGAACCAGTTGCGCTGGAGGCTATGAGTTCTCCTGTGCATTCAAAAAAATAAATAATAGCTCCTTAGAATTCATTCAACACTTGCTGGTCTTCTTGGAAGCTGTGGTTATTCCAAAGCATTCTGCATCCCCCCACCACCCACATCAGTCTTCTTCCTTTTGCTTAGAAAACCCGTTCTTTTGATTTTCCCCGAGTATTGGTCAGTGAGATGCAGGATGGTTGAATCTGTGGCTCCGTAGCATCCAAATAATTCATTTGAATTCCAAGAAAGAGTTCGTCAAACCCTGCCAAAGATTTCCTCAGATCAGGAAGTGGGGTACGTTCAGAAAGAAGAAGAAGGAGAAAGAATGATGATGATGATGATGATGATGATGATGGTGGTGGTGGTGGTGGTGGTGGTGGTGGTGGTGGTGGTGGTGGTGGTGGAGGAGGAGGAGGGGGAGGGGGAGGATGGATGAGGAGGAGGAGGGGGGGGAGGAGGAGGAAGAGGAGCAGGAGCAAAAGCAGAAGAAGTAGCAGAAGAAGAAGAGGAGGAGAAGCAGAAGAAGCAGAAGCAGAAGCAGAAGAAGAAGAAGAAGAAGAAGAAGAAGAAGAAGAAGAAGAAGAAGAGGCAGAAGAAGACAAGCAGAATCAGAAGAAGAGGAGGAGGAGGAAAAGCAGAAGAAGAAGAAGAAAGGAGAAGAAAGGAGAAGGAGGAGGAGGAGGAGGAGGAGGAGGAGGAGGAGGAGGAGGAGGAGGAGGAGGAGGGGAAGGGGAAGGGGGGAAGAAGAAGAAGAAGAAGAAGAAGAAGAAGAAGAAGAAGAAGAAGAAGAAGAGGCAGAAGAAGACAAGCAGAATCAGAAGAAGAGGAGGAGGAGGAAAAGCAGAAGAAGAAGAAGAAGAAAGGAGAAGAAAGGAGAAGGAGGAGGAGGAGGAGGAGGAGGAGGAGGAGGAGGAGGAGGAGGAGGAGGAGGAGGAGGAGAAAGTTTAATTGTAATATGCTGTTCTTACCCCCAAAAGTTGTTGAGAGGACTACCAGAAAACATTTACAATAGCATTAATCCCCTGAACAAATGCTTAAACCTATGAAAAGAAGTTTGAACCATCCTTACGCACAAGAACAAAGAACAAAAGGTCTGTTGCATGTTGGAGGCCAGATTTCAACCCATCACTGGTTGCAAGCTCAGATATGACTATTCCCTCTTCTCAAATGCATTTTTCTCCCAAGATGGACAGTAGCAAAACTTAACCTTCTCCTATCACTTCAAGGTTGAGGGGATCTCAAGAGGCTAAATGATGGGGCTGGGGAGCAGCCTTCTCCCATTCATCAGAGAGAAAAAGAGTCCATGCAAGGGCAACCTTAAGAGTTGTCATCTTTCTCCTTGACTGAGAAATCTGTTCCTGGTTTTCAGTGGGTTTCCATAGCATTTGTTTGCAAACCCTGGCAGGACGGTGGAAGTCTGTCTATCTGTCTTTCTTTCTTTCTTTCTCTTTCTGTCTCTCTTCCTTCCTTTCTCCCTTTCTCTTTTCTTCCTCCCTTTCTTCCTCCCACCTTCCTCCCTTCTCCATCTCCTTCATTCCCTCTTCCTCCTCCTCTATTCCTTCCCACTTTTCTTCCTTCCTTCCTCTTTCCTTCCTTCCTTCCTTCCTCTTTTCTCCTTCCTTCCTCTTTTCTTCCTCCTTCCCTCCCACCTTCCTACCTTCTCCACATTCTTGCTTCCCTCTTCCTCCTCCACTTTTCCTTCCCACTTTCCTTCCTTCCTCTTTTCTTCCTTCCTTCCATCCTTCTTTCCTCTTTTTTTCCTCCCTCCCTCCATTCTTCCATTCCACCTTCTTACCTTCTCCATCATCTTCCTTCCCTGTTCCTCCTCTTTTCCTTCCCACTTTCCTTCCTCCTTTTCTCTTTTCTTCCTTCCATCCTTTTCCCCTTCTTTCCTCATTTCTTCCTCCCTCCCTACTACCTTCCTACGTTCTCCATCTCCTTCCTTCACTCTTCCTCCATCTCCTTCCTTCCCTCTTCCTCCTCTCTGCACTTCAGCCCTGATCTCTGTCACATTTGAAAACAGCCTTATAATCAGTGTAATTGAAGATCAGGGTTAATGAGGATGCAAGCATCTGTAAAAATCGCCCCCTCTCCGCCCTTACTGCACTGCCTGTCTGATATTAGATAAGGAAAACTGAAAATACATTTGCCTAATTAGAAGATGCATATTGCCAAGTGGTGGGAGAAAACACATTTTTGCCATTTCAGAATGGATGTACAGTGTGTGTGTGTGTGAGGAACTCGCAGGCATAGATGTACACAGACATATAACCCAGCAATCATTAGTTTTTTTCAACATTATCATCAACTCTTCATAAATAAAAGAAAAACCACTCTACTTTTAAGGCATTGTGTTAATTAAATATTCATCATGCTGAGATTTCTCACCAGTCTTGTGACTAGCATGCATATAAATGTTTGCTAATTGGTGGTTCCTTCAAATTGGCAACTTTCCAGCCGCTCTGCTATTCCTGGACTATTGTATCGTTGTTGTTGTGCATACTGCACGGTGTGTTTGGGTTCTGGGAGAGATGAAGGTGAAAGAAAGATTTAAAACTATGAAGTTTGTTCATTTGTATCCTAACTTTATCATTATTATTATTATTATTATTATTATTATTATTATTATTATTATTATTTTTGCAAATAACTCCTGCGGGTGAATATTTTCAACACACCTTCCTTCTCTTATTTTTCTCCTCAACAAACCCCGTGAGCAGGACTAGAACTCACCGTCTCCTGATGATTGGCCCAAATTCAGCCAGCTGGCTTTCATGCCTAAGGAGGGACTATAACTCACAGTCTCCTGGTGATTGGCCCAAATTCAGCCAGCCGGCTTTCATGGCTAAGGTGGGACTAGAATTCACCATCTCCTGGTGATTGGCCCAAATTCAGCCAGCCGGCTTTCATGCCTATGGAGGGACTAGAACTCACAGTCTCCTGGTGATTGGCCCAAATTCAGCCAGCCGGCTTTCATGCCTATGGAGGGACTAGAACTCACAGTCTCCTGGTGATTGGCCCAAATTCAACCAGCCGGCTTTGATGGCTAAGGTGGGACTAGACCTCACAGTCTCCTGGTGATTGGCCCAAATTCAGCCAGCCGGCTTTCATGCCTATGGAGGGACTAGAACTCACAGTCTCCTGGTGATTGGCCCAAATTCACCCAGCCAGCTTTCATGGCTAAGGTGGGACTAGAATTCACCATCTCCTGGTGATTGGCCCAAATTCAGCCAGCCAGCTTTCATGCCTAAGGCGAGACTAGAATTCACCATCTCCTGGTGATTGGCCCAAATTCACCCAGCCGGTTTTCATGACTAAGGCAGGACTATAACTCACAGTCTCCTGGTGATTGGCCCAAATTCAGCCAGCTGGCTTTCATGCCTATGGAGGGACTAGAACTCACAGTCTCCTGGTGATTGGCCCAAATTCACCCAGCCGGTTTTCATGGCTAAGACGGGACTAGAATTCATCATCTCCTGGTGATTGGCCCAAATTGCGCCACTTCTTCTGCACGTTATATCTTAGTCACCTTCTCAAAAAGCCATTCCTGGTTCTCTTTGAACTTCTGCTGCTGTGGATTGGCCCATGTTCCTTTGTGAAGGTATCACCTGGCTTATTGTCTATCTAGCTGCTATTTTACAGATTAACAGAGTTGGAAGGGACCTTCTAGGTCTTCTAGTCCAACTCCCCCACTCAAGCAGGAGACCCTACACTATTTCTGACAAATGGCAGTGCAGTCTCTTCTTGAAAGCTTCCAGGGATGAAGCTCTCGCAACTTCTGAAGGCAACTTCTGTTCCATTGGTTGATTGCTCTCACTGTCAGAAAAAAAAATCTTCTTACTTCCTGGTTAAATCTCTCCTTGATCAGTTTCCATCCATTTTTTAGTTCTTGTCTGGCCTTTGGGTGCTTTGGAAAATAGCTTAACCTCTCTTCTTTCTGTGGCAGCCCCTCAAATATTGGAAGGCTGCTATCCTGTCTCCCCTGTTCCTTCTCTTCACTAGACAAGCCACGTCCAGTTCCCGCAACTGTTCTTAGTATGTTTTAGCCTCCAGTCCCCTAATCATCCTGGTTGGTCTTCTCTGCACTCATTCTAGAGTCTCAACATCTTTTTTATAGTGTGGTGACCAAAACGGATGCAGTATTCTAGGTGTGATCTTACTAAGGCTTTATGGAATGGTATTAGAACCTCACTTGATCTTGACTGTATCCTTCTGTTAATGCAATTTAGGATTGCATTGGCTTTTTTGGCTGCCACTGCACACTGCTGGCTCATATTTAGCTGCTTGTCCACTAAGACTCCAAGATCCCTCTCACAGTTACTGCTATTAAACCTGATTTCATCCAGTCTCTATATGTGTCTTTTAGTTTTTCTAAGTGTAAGACTTTACTTTTCCCTACATTGCATTTTATTTTGTTAGACAGGGCCCAATGCTCCACTCTGTCCATCTTTTTTCTGGCTTACTTTCTTTCTTTGTCTTGTAGGAAGCAGTTTTGTTGTGAGTGAGGGCAGCTACTTGGACATCTCCGACTGGCTGAATCCTGCAAAGCTTTCCCTGTACTATCAAATCAATGCCACCTCACCATGGGTCCGCGATCTTTGTGGGCAGAGAACAACGGATGCGTGCGAACATCTCTGTGATGAAGAAACTGGTAAGTGGACAATTGGGCCATCTCAGGTCTTCTTCACCTTGAGCTGGTCAGAATTGAACTGCTGACAGTTGGCAGAGTCAGCCTGCAGTACAGCATTCTAGCCACTATGCCACAATGGCTCTTCCCAGGATCCTGGGAAGAGTGCCTTCGAGATCACATCATCCCTCCTCTGCCTTCCCCCCCCCCAGCTCATTTGCAGGGGGGTGACCTCTGGTAAAAATCCCTGATGCTGGGAAGTAGACTTGGCCTCATTCCAACAGTAATGTAGGCTCAGGATCTGAACAGATTGCCCGGAGCTGCCTTTCTCGGATAATTGCCGGCAGAAGGTCAAAACGCAGAGAGAAAGACCTCAGCTTCCCGAAAACAAAAGCTCCTTCTAATAGAATCACGCTGCATGTGTTGTTTGCACAACCAAGAGGGGCGTGTAAACCACTTGGCACTAGCAGAACCCATCCGTAGTATCCTTCTTCCCCCCTGTTGCTAAAATGCTGCCTGCTTAGAAAGCTCAGGGCTGGGATACCCCAAGCTGAATGGTGTGAACTCAACCGTTTTGTGTTTGGCAAGCCATGATTTATAGCCAAGCATGACCTACGCAGCCAGCCGATGGTGACTTAATCAGCAAAGTCAAGTGGAAAAGCCCAGCTTAGGACGATGTGAACTTGAAGGCTTGTGGAATTAATCGCTAAGTTGAGATGTAAATATGCCCATCTTCAAATCTCGGCTTGCAGTTTTCACTGGAGACTAACTGGCCTGCATTACTGCACTGGGGACAAATTCATTGTGTGTCTATTCACACTTGGCTAAATAAAGTATTCTATTCCTATTCCTATTCCTATTCCTATTCCTATTCCTATTCCTATTCCTATTCCTATTCCTATTACATCCCATCCCATCCTATTCTATTCTTTCATTCCATTCCACTTTCTTCTATTCTATTCTATTATTCTACTCTACTCTACTCTACTCTACTCTACTCTACTCTACTCTACTCTACTCTACTCTACTCTACTCTACTTCATTCAATTCCATTCTATTCAATTCCATTCCATTCTATATGGTACTTCTGAATATTGGTCTCCCTAACCTTTTATCGTGTTTTCATGGAAGGAGGGGGGGAAAGAAGGGGAGAAGGAAGGGGGAGGAGGAGGAGGAAAACATGGCAGGGGAGGGGAGGAGAAGGAGAAGGGAAGGAGGAGACCATGGAGAAGGAGGAGGAGGAAGAGGAGGAGGAGATGGAGAAGGAAAGGAGGAGAAGATGGAGGAGGGGAGGGGGAGGAAGAGGGGCAGGATGAAGGGGAGGAAGAGGAGGAGGAGGAAAACACGCGGGGAGGGGAAGAGAAGTAGGAAAACATGGAGGAGGAGGAGGAGGAGGAGGAGGAGGAGGAGGAGGAGGAAGAAGAAGAAGAGGAGGAGGAGGAGGAGGAGATGGAGAAGGAAGGGAGGAGGAGATGGGAGGGGTTGGAGGAGAAGAAGACAAGGAGAAGGAGAAGGGAAGGAGGAGGAGGAGGAGGAGGAGGAGGAGGAAAACATGGAGGGGGAGGGGGAAGGGGAGGGGGAGGTGGAGACCATGGAGGAGTGGAAGAGGAGGAGGACTTAAAATGCAGGGGAACTCTAGGTTCTGGCAGTGTGGCGTAAAACACCCGCATTAATTAATCCACTAATGAACCCAGGAATAGCCACAGTGACATCTTTATATCTCACAAGGATGCTCCTTTCTCTGCTCTTCTCCAAACTGGATGTTTTATTTCACTTTCCCCTCTCCCCCCCTCCCCCAAAGTCTGTCTAGTTTGTAGAACATATATTTGTTATTCTGTAAGTGTGAGGAATTAATGACCCAGGCTGATAAAAACTCGGGAGAGAAGAAAATGACTTATTAAGGGCCGCTTCGATTGGCAAACCCTTCCTTCAAAACAAACGGAGAACGCAGCGCGGGGGCTGCCCCTCTTCCACATCCCTCAGCCCCCACTCCAAGCCAAGACAAATGCCTTCCTGCCAACTCATTCCTTCCCTGGTTTCTCCTTTCCTCCCAAACACTCCCCACCCTAAATCCCACCTCCCCCCACCCCTGTTTCCTTTGCTGGAAAGGTTACTTTTGGAAACCTCGCCTCATGAATCAGAAAGTTAGCAGCTCCTAGCAGCTCGTAAATCAGGTCTTGGGTGTCGCCGGGATGAATTCCCCCCGGACTTTTAATCTTTTAATATCAAGACATGTTTAAGATGGTGAATATTTTATGAAAGAGCTCTTGCAATTTAGCATATCATTAGCGGTGGACCAGTGGCTAAGGCGTTGCTGATCAGAAAGGTTGGCAGCTCGGCGGTTTGAATCCCTAGTGCCGCCTAACAGAGTGAGCTCCCGTGACTCGTCCCAGCTTCTGCCAACCTAGCAGTCTGAAAGCATGTAAAAAATGCAAGTAGAAAAATAGGAACCACCTTTGGTGGGAAGCGAACATGACCACGGAGACGTCTTCGGACAGCGCTGGCTCTTCGGCTTTGAAATGGAGATGAGCAACGCCCCCTAGAGTCAGCACTGCCCCCTAGAGAATAACAGAGTTGGAAGGGACCTGGGAGGTCTTCTAGTCCAACCCCGTGCTTAGGCAGGAAACCCTACACCACTTCAGACAAATGATTGTCCAAAATCTTAAAAACTTCCAGTGTTGGAGCATTTACAACTTCCAGAGGCAAGCAGAAAAAAGTCTTTTTAGTCTTTTGATCACAGCCTTGAGGCAGGAGAAGGGATGTCATTTATGTCTCCTCTTCAAACTATTTCTCAACTGGGGAGATTGGCCATTGAGAAATATTTCTATTTCTGTACATAATTGTATTTACATATTTCTCAGTGTCACACTGGTAGACCTCAACTTACAAAAAAAAGTCTTGTTTAGCGACTGAAGCACTGAAAAAAGTTACTTATGCCCGTTTTTTCACACTTATGACCGTTGAAGCATCCACACGGCCACCTGATTTACCTTCGGATGCTTGGCAACGGACTCACCTTCAACGGGTTCACATCATTGACCGCATTGACCGATGATCTCTGGAGAGCCAGAGATGGAGGCCATGTGTCCATCCTAGTTCTCCTTGACCTCTCAGCGGCTTTCGATACCATCGACCATGGTATCCTTCTGCGACGACTGTGGGAGGTGGGAGTGGGAGGCACTGTCTTGCAGTGGTTCTCCTCCTACCTCTCGGACAGGTCGCAGTCGGTGTTGGTGGGGGGGGGCAGAGATCGTCCCCGAGGCCCCTAACTTATGGGGTGCCGCAGGGCTCGGTCTTATCCCCCCTACTATTCAACATATACATGAAACCGCTGGGTGAGATCATTCGGAGGCACGGGATAAAATACCATCAATACGCGGACGATACACAGTTGTATCTGTCCGCCCCGTGCCAACTCAATGAAGCGGTGGACGTGATGAACCGGGGTCTTGAGGCCGTTAAGGACTGGGTGAGAGCTAACAAACTGGTACTCAACCCGGACAAGACCGAGTGGCTGTTGTGCTTCCCTCCCAACAATTTGGCCAACGTTCCATCACTCAGGCTGGGGGGGTCAAAATTTATACCCCTCAGACAGGGTCCGCAACTTGGGAGTCCTCCTGGACCCACAGCTGACTTTTGACCACCATTTGTCAGCTGTGACCAGGGGGGCATTTGCCCAGGTTCGCCTGGTACGCCAGTTGCGGCCCTACCTGAATCGGGAGGCCCTCACAACAGTCACTCGAGCCCTTGTGATCTCTAGGCTGGAATACTGCAATGTGCTCTACATGGGGCTGCCCTTGAAGAGCATCCGGCGACTTCAGCTAGTCCAGAATGCGGCCGCGCGAGTGATCGTGGGCGCACCACGGTTCGCCCACATAACACCGATCCTCCGTGAGCTGCGCTGGCTACCTGTTGATCTCCGGGTGCGCTTCAAGGTGCTACTTACCATTCATAAAGCCCTCCATGGTAGTGGATCTGACTATCTGAGAGACCGCCTTCTGCCAATTACCTCCCTTCGTCCCATCAGATCGCATAGAGTAGGCCTCCTCCGAATTCCATCCGCCAGTCAGTGCCGACTGGCGACTACGCGGAGGAGAGCCTTCTCAGTTGCAGCTCCGACGCTTTGGAACGATCTCCCCGTGGAGATTCGTACCCTCACCACCGTCCAGACCTTCCGCACAGCCCTCAAGATCTGGCTATCCCGTCAGGCCTGGGGATAAGACCCGAATCTCGCCCCACCCGAATGCTGAATGAATGTTGTGTTTTATCGGTTTATTTTTTTTATTCACATTTTTTTTCTTTCTTGTGTTTTGTCTTACACTCCCTTCCCATTAATTGTAAGCCGCCCTGAGTCCCCTCAGGGAAAAGGGCAGCCTATAAATGTCAAATAAATGACTAAAAAAAAAAATCATCTCCTTTTGCGACCTTCTGGCCAGCAGAGAAATGGGGAAACCAGATTCCCTTAACAGCTGTTTTATTTAAGAAAAACAGTGGTTCATCTAACCACTGTGGCCAGAAAGGTCGTAAAATGGGGCAAAACTCATCCAATGAATGTCTCTGTTAACAACAGAAATGTTGAACTCCATGGTGGTCGTAAGTCAGGGATGAACTGTTTGTTTTCTAATTTTTAATCATTTTAATTTCTGACTTTTCATTCTGGCAATCGCTCCATCAGGGTTACCTTAACAAATTGTGTGTGAATTATTTATTTACTGACTGTGAAGCCAATGCATTAAAAAAAAAAGTGGCAATCTTTGTTAGTTTTGATGAAGAGCTATTTAACATGCACGGCTGCATCAGTCTGTTATTAACAGGGTGAAACAGACCTCAGAAATTCCTGAGGCTACGCATTGCGTAGTTGCTTTGTGTATGTGCTAGAGAGAAAGAGTTAGGGAGGAATGGAATAGAAGAGAATGCAGCATAATAGAGAATTGGGATGGGATAGAATAGAATAGAATAGAACAGAACAGAACAGAAGGATGAGGTGCGACGGGGTAGAATAAAATAGAATAGAATAGAATAGAATATAGAATAGAATATAGAATGGAATGGAATAGAATAGAATAGGGAGAAGAGAAGAGAAGAGAAGAGAAGAGAAGAGAAGAGAAGAGAAGAGAAGAGAAGAGAAGAGAAGAGAAGAGAAGAGAAGAGGAAGTAGAGTAGAGAATAGAATAGAATATAAATAGAATAGAATAGAATATGGAATAGAATAGAATAGAATAGGGAGTAGAGAAGAGTAGAGAAGAGAATAGGGAGTAGGGGAATAGAATAGAATAAGGAATAGAATAGAATAAGGAATAGAATAGAATAAGGAATAGAATGAAATGGAATGGAACAGAACAGAATAAAGAATAGAGTAGAGTAGAGTAGAATAGGATAGAATAGAATAGAATAAAGAGTAGAGAAGAGAAGAGTAGAGAAGAGGGAGTAGATAGAGAAGAGAAGGGAAGGGAAGGGAATAGGGAGAAGAGAAGAGAAGAGAAGAGGGAGTAGAGTAGAGAATAGAATAGAATATAAATAGAATAGAATATGGAATAGAATAGAATAGGGAGTAGAGGAGAGTAGAGTAGAGAAGAGAATAGGGAGTAGGGGAATAGAATAGAATAACGAATAGAATAAGGAATAGAATAGAATAAGGAATAGAATGAAATGGAATGGAACAGAACAGAATAAGGAATAGAGTAGAGTAGAGTAGAGTAGAGTAGAGTAGAGTAGAGTAGAATAGAATAGAATAGAATAGAATAGAAAGTAGAGAAGAGTAGAGAAGAGAATAGGGAGCAGGGACTAGAATAGAATAAAATAGAATAGAATAAGCTATAGAATAAGGAATAGAATAAGGAATAGAATAAGGAATAGAATAAGGAATAGAATAAGGAATAGAATGAAATGGAATTGAACAGAACAGAATAAGGAATAAGAATAGAATGAGGAAGGGAATATAAAATAGAACATAATTTACTTGACGGTTGCTACAAATAGGCATATTTATTTCTTTGGATGAATATCACTCCGATGAGAAACATTGACCCTTTTTTCCCTCTGTGCACATCTGTAATTGATAGAGTTTGCACTCCCGTCCCTCCATGTACACGCTGCGGAAATGAAATATGTTCCTTCCCCTTTTCCCCGCTTTTTGTGAGATGCATTGATTTCCCATCGTTTCCTGGTTTTTAGCTGGGCTTTTGTCACCGGCCTTATTTACAGCCTGTTTGTTTATTTCCAACTTTCAGCTCCAGACCTTTTGTTTGGAAGAACTGAAAACCCTATTAATATGCAGACGTGAATAGATGGAGATGAATATCAATAGAAAGGAATAGTTGTAGCTCAGGGTTGAACTGTGGGGTCCTTGGTACTACCTGAGCTTGGTGGTTTTCTTACAGACATTTCGTGACCCAACTGGGCAACATCATTTGTGGGGAGCCGGAAAATATGGGAGGAGGAATAGGAAGAGGAGGAGGCCTATGGGTCCTTGATGATCTCTGAGCTTGGTGGTTTTCTTGCAGACATTTTATTGCCCAACTAGATAACATCATCACTGCTAGAAGGGAATTTGGATTTGGAGGAGGAGGACGACGATGACTGTAGGGTTTTTAATGCTCTCTGAGCTTGGTTGTTTTCTTGCTGACGTTTCATGACCCAACTAGGTAACATCAACCATGCAAAAGGGAGTGAATTTTACTACTTATATGCAGTAGCTTCCCCTGCCAGTATTATGATGGCAGTTTCTTCTGAGTGATTCCTTGATTGGACTAGCATTTTCTGCTCCTTCATTTGTCTGGTGTTAATCCTTCCTTATCTGGGTGTTGCCTGCTGGAGAGGGTTTGCTGTTATTTCTCTTAAGCCCACTCCCTTCAAGCACTGATGATGTTCCCTAGTTGGGTAATGAAACGTCTGCAAGAAAACAACCAAGCTCAGAGAGCACCAAGGTCTCCAGAGGTGAACATCTCCTCCATCTCATGTTGCAGTAGGACAGGGACGTTAGGCACGCTGGTGCGCTTATGCACGCTCCCTTTATGGGAATGGGGTGAGGTCCACAGCAGACAATTTAAGGTTGAAGCTGTGGGGGTTTGAGGATGTAACAACAGAGTCAGGTAGAGTATTCCAGGCGTTGACCACTTTGTTGCTGAAGTCGTATTTTCTGCAATCGAGTTTGGAGCGGTTTCCCTTGAGTTTGTATTGATTGTTTGTCAGTGTATTGTTGAGGTTGAAGCTGAAGTACTCGTTGACAGGTAGGATGTTGTAGCAGACAATTTTGTGTACTATGCTTAGATCAAACCGTAGGCAGCGTAGTTCCAAAATTTCAACCCTGGTGGCATAAAGGATTCTATTATGAGGCAGAGGAGTGGAGGACTCTTCTCGTGAAATACCTCTGAACCTGCTCGATTGTATTAATATCCGATATACAATGTAGATTCCAGGCAGATGAGCTGTACTCGAGGATTGGTCTGGCAAAGGCTTTGCATGCCCTAGTTTGCAGTCAACGTTACCGGAGAAGAAGCTTCGCCATATTAAGTTAACAACTCTTAATGCCTTTTTGGCAATGCTGTTGCAGTGAGCTCTTGGGCTTAGAACATTTGAGATGAGTACTCCTTGACAGAGTGAGGGTCGTCTACAAAGTCATTTCCGTCCAAATTTGGGGATTGATCTTATCTTAAAATGACAGATGCCTAGCCACGTCGCTAGAATCCGGAGAAAAGAATAGACGTTCACTAGAGTAGAGAAAAGACATATAATCAAAATAGTTGATAGGATTGAAGTAACAAAACAAAGAATAGAAACATAGATCAAGTCCTAAGAACTCATCAATTAACGTCTAAAGTTCTAGGACCAGACAAACTGGACTACCAGCCAAGTAGTAAGATATTAAGCTATTTGGGGTGGAGGAAACTGCATTAACCTGAAGGGAGGAGGTATCAAAATGAACATCTGGGATTCAAAGAGATAACCTCCCCCAACACAGCTGTGCTTAAAACTCTCCTTTTGTCAATGAAAGGTGTCTGCCAGAGGAAAAAAAACGGGAAGAAAAATCAACACTGGCTTCCAAAGTTTCCTGGGTGAACAAATCCAATTAATCTTTTATTATTTCTCTCTCTTTTTCTTCTTCTTCTTCTACATGGCTTGCTTGGGGATATGTATTTTCCTTTGCAAAGCAAGGGATCAATCTGAAAAGCAGCCGGGCAAGTTCTCCGCAAAGAAGAAAGAGGGAATGAGAAATGAGGAAGGGAAGGGCAAGATAGCTTTCGACTGCATTTTTTTAATGAGTGGCAGGGGTCATCTATTTCCCTTTTCTTCATTAAAAACAGGGTGTGCTCCCACCCATAGATTTGCTTTTAAATATGCAGGTGTTTCAAAAAGGTGCATGTTTCAAAAAGGCAACTGGAATTTGGGTTTTTTTTTCCCCTTGAAGGCATTTCGCTTCTCCAAGAAGCTTCTTCAGTTCCGACTATACAGAACAACGGAGTGGGAAGGGACCTTGGAGATCTTCTAGTCCAACCCCTTAACAGATTTAATAGAGTTGGAAGGGACATTGGAGGTCTTCTAGTACAGTGTTTTTCAACCTTTTTTGTGCAAAGGCACACTTTTTCATGAAAAAAATCACGAGGCACACCACCATTAGAAAATGTTAAAAAAATTTAACTCTGTGCCTATATTGACTATATATAAAGTAATTCTCCCACGGCACACCTTACACTATGTCATGGCACACTAGTGTGCCGCGGCACAGTGGTTGAAAAACACTGTTCTAGTACAACCCCTTAACATATTAACAGACTAACAGAGTTGGAGGGGACCTTGGAGATCTTCTAGTCCAACCCCTTAACAGATTTAACAGAGTTGGAAGAGACCTTGGAGGTCATCTAGTACAACCCCTTAACATATTAACAGACTAACAGAGTCCAACCCCTTAACATATTAATAGAGTTGGAAGGGACCTTGTAGGTCATCTAGTCCAACCTCCTACCCAGGCAGGAGACCCAACACCATTTCTTCCAGTCTCCAAGGTCCCTTCCAACTCTGTTATTCTATTCTATTCTATTCTATTCTATTCTATTCTATTCTAACTGTTGTTAAGTTGGGGACTACCTGTGCTTTGGCTATGTCACATGTGCAAATTAACAACAACAAATTGGGGAGGGGGCTGGGTGGTCGTCGTACGTCGAGGGTTACCTGTACAACTGTGGATGGCAAAGGTAAGGCGGGGTTGAACATTGGAGCTCTGCTCTTGTTTCCAGGTGAGTGCAGCTGCCACGAAGGATATGCCCCCGATCCTGTGCATCGACACCTTTGTATCCGTAACACCTGGGAACACAGCGAAGGGTGAGCATGACAGGGTGTTGTGGGGCAGGGCGGCAACCTCCAGGGAAAATTGGCAAGGAAGGAAGGAAGGAAGGAAGGAAGGAAGGAAGGAAGGAAGGAAGGAAGGAAGGAAGGAAGGAAGGAAGGAAGGAAGGACGGTATTAAAGCAGCATCTTTTTCCATGGGGACCAGAATTTTCGGAAGAATTGCATGTTCAACCAGGTGCACAATCTGTTCCCCAAATTCTGCTTCAAAGGGGGTTTGTTTGCTTACCTATCTCTCCCCCCGTTAACATTTTTTATGGAGTTCTTACAAAGTGGCATAAAACCCAAAATACAAAGTAAATAGAAAAGGAGTGGGGAGGGAAAGAGAAGTGAGGAAGGATAAGCAAAAAAAAGCAGCATTGACTTCTGACTCTCTCTATTACAGTAAAATAAGGCAAATTGCAGCTTTTTTTGCTTTTTCCTATATAATATATGAGGGACGCAGTGGCTCAGTGGCTAAGACGCTCAGCTTGTTGATCAGAAAGGTCGGCAGTTCGGCAGTTCGAATCCCTACCGCCGCCTAACAGAATGAGCTCCCGTGACTTGTCCCAGCTTTTTCCAACCTAGCAGTTCAAAAGCACGTAAAAATGAAAGTAGAAAAATAGGAACCACCTTTGGTGGGAAGGGAACAGCGTTCCGTGCGCCTTCGGCGTTGAGTCATGCCGGCCATGTGACCACAGAGACGTCTTCGGACAGCGCTGGCTCTTTGGCTTTGAAACGGAGATGAGCACCACCCCCTAGAGTCGGGAACGACTAGCACATAAAGGGGAACCTTTACCTTTGGGTGCTTTCGCAATGGTGTGAGTACACCTCTCATTGCTCCCTTGAAATCTCTTCTCCTGAAGGAGATTTCTGTATGAATAATGCATTAAGTGTGTGTTTATTAAAGATTGGCTTCTGGGGTAAAGAAATTACGTGATGGGGCCCCTGCCTCAAAGCTACTAGGCAAAGTTTTCAAGCCAGGAATCTTAGTTTCAATCCTACGGGCGCTCCAGCTTGTCAACCAAGGACCTATTGGAATGCCTCCTCCGACAATCGCTCTGATTTACATGGCCCGATGCTCAATTCTGAAGTCTCAAGAAACCATTAAGCAATAAACAGCGTCCAGCACGCCTGACTTTAGAATCGTTACTTCAATATCATCTTAATATATCAATCAATCCACGAGAGCCACGAGGCTGGAGCAGGACGATAAATATAATTAAATATAGATAAGCTGCCAATGCATTAGAATGCCATAAATAACTAGCATAATTACGGGAAAAGAAAAGAAACGAAAGGATAATAAGCTGTTTGGGCCAAAGATGAGAAAATGATACGGCGTTTGAGTAATGTTGTTATTAAAAAGGAAATGGATTTGCTTCTAGCTGCTCCTGTTTCTAAATTCCAACCCCTTCCGTGTATAATAATGACTGTTTTCTTGCTTTGTTTTCGCCAGCCCCTGGCCGTACACAACTTTGGAAAGAGGTTATGATTTGGTGACAGGAGAACAAGCTCCAGAGAAAATTCTTAGGTGAGTCATGCAATCGGTTTGGTTGAAGTTTTGCCATCAATCTCTCCTTTCTTGGGTTTTTTTTTGGGGGGGAGGGGACAGTTCAATTTTAGAGGTCATTGTGGAGTCCTTGGTGAGTGGTGAGGTGGCCTAGAGGTGGAACTCAATCAGGAGGTTGTCAGTTCGATCCTAGGTGGAGGCAGATATTTCTCTCTCTCTCTGGGCACAATGAGAATATATCTGCTGCACAAAACTCTGCACTGGTGACAGGAAGGGCGTCTGGACAGTAAATAGCCAGCTCCATTCAGTTGCCCAGACTTCACCCTGCAAGGAATTATGGAGTCATTAAAAGATGACGATGATGATTGTGGAGTCCTGGGTGCTCCCTGAGCTTGGTGGTTTTCTTGCAGACATTTGCTGAAGTTGTTATTCTGAGCCTAAAATTTCCGTTGTGAAGCGAGATCATTGTTCAGTGATCTCTTCCCCTCCAGCACATATGGACATGCTGTTCTAACAATTCATTTACTTTACTTTATTGTCATTGTACGTTTATACACAGTTTACACATACAACGAAATTCACATAACACCCAGAGACCGGGCCCAACGCACATAACAATCCCCAAACACACCACCCACCCACCCACCCAAAAAATTCCCCGCTCCTAAACCACCCAAGCATCCACACAACAGACCAAGTAATGCTGTCCAATAGCTCACTGATGGTGGCCCTTTAGTTCATTGTTGAGTGCAATGATAGCTCTGGGATAAAAGCTGTTCAGAGGATGTGTGGTCCGAGTTTTCATTCTTCTGTATCTTCTGCCAGAAGGCAACAGTCTAAAAAGATGGTAAGCAGGATGGGAAGAGTCTCTGAGAACGTTGTGCAACTTTCTCAAACATCTAGATGTGAAGATGTCCTCCAGGGCTGGTAGCTGGAGCCCAGTGATATTCTGGGCAGTTTGAATGATTCTCCGGAGAGCTTTTTTTATCCGCTGCAGAGATGCTCCCGTACCATGCAAGAATGCCGTATGTCAGGACACTCTCAATGGTGCTGCGATCGTAGGACAGAAGTAGATACTGAGATAGATTTATCTTCTTGAGCATTCTCAGGAAGTGCAGCCTCTTCTGTGCCTTCTTCACAAGCATGTTAGCATTCATGGTCCATGAGAGGTCCTCCGAGATATAAATGCCCAGAAATTTAAAACTACCAACCTTCTCCCCTTCCCCGCCATTTATGTACAATGGTAAATGTACATCTGTCTTCTTCCTGAAGAGCAAGGACACAGTGTTCCAACGATTCATTGTGTGGGCATGCTGGTTTTTCAACCACTTCTGATTATCTCAAGCAAACTAAACTGTCTTCAATATAGATGGTTGCGTCAAGATAAGATGTGACTTAACTCTGTGCCAAAATCCAAGGGTTTCTTTTTTATTTTGAGAAACTTTTTTATTGTTTTAATTAAACAAGAAAAAGAAGAAAAATCATCTTTCGTTACATCTTGTTGAAAGCGTATCGATTGGTTACAAATATATTCCGGGCGTTTCTTCCACAGTCCTTACATATGCTTCATTCAAATCAGGTTGTACATTTTAAGTCAAGAAGAAAAAAAAAGTTATGTATTTTACAATCCCTGTACCATAATTCTCATTTAGTTACCATTGTTTAAACATGTTTTTATCTAGTATCATTTATATTAGAAGACACAACCACCTACTGGCATTCATTTGCAATTTCAATAGATCTCCAATAACATTGCAGCTTTATAACATATTCTAAAATTAATTCAGTTAAGTAAGATATCTTAAGCATTCCCCCCCCACCCCGTAACACACCTGTATGTATCATTAGATATTGTCCATTAACATTTCATTGTTATTATTGTAGTTAACTAAAGATTATTTACTGAATATCTCACCTCTCCTATCCAGGCCCACACAATATTATAACTTTATAGCCATCTTTAAACAATGATTTATTAATAAGATTTATAGGACTTTTGCCTCAATCCCAAATTAGTTAAATATGTGCTAAGAAAATAAACATTAGGCATCTAAGACAGTCTAAGAGATATTAACATTTCTACTTGACAATCACCCAAAATATACATTTTCAAGGGTTTCTTGTTTTCACTTCTGGCTAGTCATGTTATTGGTCCATAATTTTCAGCAGAGTCTAAATATCTAAAAGCTGTTAAAATGATATTCATTAGTATCTCTTCCATAATTTGGCCACCAATAACCAAAAAACCCAACAAGAATTAGACAATATTTCAAACCATTACCTTTGATGCAACCTCAAATAATGCTATTGGTCCATACTTTTCAGCACCATCTAAATATATAAGCTGTTAAAATGAGAGTCTTTGATATCGCTATCTGTAATTTGGCCACTATTGACCAAAGACAAAAATTAAACAATATTTCAAAGCCTTTACTTTTGAAAGAACCTCATCTTTGCTACAGCATGTGGTGGCTCAGTGACTAAGATGCTGAGCTTGTCAATCAGAAGTTTGGCAGTTCGGCGGTTTGAATCCCTAGCACCGCATAACAGAGTGAGGTCCCATGACTTCTCCCAGCTTCTGCCAACCTAGCAGTTCGCAAGCACATAAAAAATGCAAGTAGAAAAATAGGAACCATCTTTGGTGGGAAGGGAACAGCGTTCCATGAGCCTTCAGCATTGAATCATGCTGGCCACATGACCACGGAGACGTCTTTGGGCAGCGCTGGCTCTTCGGCTTTGAAACGAAGATGAGCACCGCCCCCTAGAGTCAGGGACGACTAGCACATATGTGCAAGGGGAACCTTTAAACTTTACATCTTTGCTACATGATAGTTTCCAGCAACGTCACCAGGAATTCACAGTTTGAGATTCTGTGCTGAGTCTTGGAATCAGAAAGTCCAAAGTTGTCAAATTGGCATTGTTGTTGTTGTTTTTTTTTTGTCTTCTGCTCTCATGTATCTTCATTTTTGAAGGTCTACCTACAGCCTGGGCCAAGGCCTTTGGCTTCCCGTGAGTAAAAGTTTTGTGCTTCCTCCGGTGGAGCTTTCCATCAATCCGTTGGCCAGCTGCAAGACGGACGTCCTCGTGACAGAAGATCCAGCAGACGTCAGGTGAGAAGCTTCTTATTCAACTCATGGTATTGGAAAGGTCTCGGCCCTGTGGTCAGTCTCCCAGCTCAGTACTGAACGGGGTGCTTGAACTGTTAAGTTTCTCTGGCTGCATGGGAAACTGACCAGGTTTATTGGCTAAGCCCTTTCGGTGTTCTTTTGCAGCCGTGCGAATGTTCACTCAATTAGGACAGCGATCCCCAATTGGTGGTCCGTGAGAAAATTTTGGTGGTTCGCAGAAAAATGATTTGCATTTTTTATACTGAATTAAATCAGGGGTCCTCAAACTACGACCCCTGGGATGGATACGTGCAATGAACGCTTATGTCGCTGCAGAGAATCTCCCCCTTTGGGGTCTTTTTGTGCAGGTTGGAGGGGGGCAGAAATTCGGACTTGGGGTCTGCTTCAGCCTCCTGGTGGGGGGCTTTGGGCGAAGGCTGGAGGGAAGAGCCGCTGGTGGTGAAGAGCCGGAAGGCCTTGTTCCAGTGGGACTGCATCATGGCCTGGAACTGGCTGGTCATCTCAGCCCACTGAGCCTCCAGGGACCAGCACCTGGCCTTGCATTCCCGCAGGTCTTCCCTCTGCTTGGAAAGCCCATGCTCCTAGTCCTCAGTGAGGTGCTTCTGCTGAGCCTCCTTCTCGGTCAGATCCAACTGAGCTGTTTTGCCAATTATTTCTAATGGTGGCTGCTTAGCTCCAGCAGCTGCTTCCTGTTGGGGCCCTAAGGAGCCCGGGTGGGCAGCAGAGGAGTGGCTGGGAGAAGAGGGGCGAATAGAGGCCAGCAAGATGCCCCTCAATATGTATGACAACAAGTTGGTCACACCCATCATCGTATAACCACCTAGCCTCACCCACTCATCCGGTCATTAGGCAGATCATGTAAAGCAGTTTTCAGACTCTGTAAACCGCTTAGAGAGGGCTTTAAAGCACTTTGAAGCAGTATATAAGTCTAAGGGCTATTGCTATCAGTCTAAGTCTCTATCATCTATCTATCTATCTATCTATCTATCTATCTATCTATCTATCTATCTATCTATCTATCTATCTATCTATCTATCTACCTATCTATCTATCTATCTATCTATCTATCTATCTATCTATCTATCTATCATCTATCTATCTTCTCTCTCATCTGTCTGTCTGTCTATCTATCTGTCTATCTATCTATCTATCTATCTATCTATCTATCTATCTATCTATCTATCTATCTATCTATCTATCTATCTACCTATCTTCTCTCTCATCTATCTATCTAGCTAGCTATCTTCTCTATCTGTCTATCTATCTATCTGTCTGTCTGTCTATCCATCCATCCATCCATCTTTTCCTCTATCTATCTATCTATCTATCTATCTATCTATCTATCTATCTATCTATCTATCTATCATCTACCTACCTACCTACCTACCTACCTACCTACCTATCTATCATCTACTTCTATCTATCTATCTATCTATCTATCTATCTATCTATCTATCTATCTATCTATCTCTACTCACTTATTTATCTATCTATAATCTATTTATCTCTCTATCTCTCTGTCTATCTCTATCACATGACCACCTTGCCACGCCCACCCAGCTGGTCATTAGGCCGATCCTATTAGTGCTCCACGGGATTTAAAATTATGAATTTAGTAGTCCCTGAGGTCTGAAAGGTCGGTGGCCCCTGAACTAGAAATCTCTTTAGCTGCTCTGGAAACATGTGGAAGGTTTAGGAATCTCAGGAAATAATTTAGATTTTCTACTTTAGACTGAGTTCAACTTTCTTTATTCCATAATGCACGTAAGTGTTAATTTCCATAACCAAAAACTAGACATGATCCATCAAAGGGATAACTGACAAATTGTCATGAGTGAAGACATAGTTTCTTCCCAAAAACGTTCTCCAAATAATGGAAAAAACATCACCTTCTCTAGAACATCCCAATTTTAGAAGGCATGAGCTGGAGATCCAGATACAGTCAGCTGAGAATGCTTAACGGAACCTCTCTGTGACATGCAGCAAGTGTTGAATTATTCAGAATTTAATAAATGTAGGAATAAATATTTGATGTGAAATTATGGATGCTTCTACAAATATCTCAGGAATGAAAGACTGATCCAATGTTAGCATTAGAACTTGGGCTACTTTTCCTGGCACAGCATTTTCTTCTTCTTCTTCTTCTTCTTCTTCTTCTTCTTCTTCTTCTTCTTCTTCTTCTTCTTCTTCTTCTTCTTCTTCTTCTTTTTCTTCTTCCGCCTCCTTCTCTTCCTCCTCTTCCTCCTCCTCCTCTTCCTCCTCCTGCTCCTTCTCTTCCTCTCCCTCCTCCTCCTTCTCTTCCTCCTCCTCCTCTTCCTCTCCTTCCTCCTCCTTCTCTTCTTCTTCCTCCTCCTCCTCTTCTTCCTCTTCTTCCTCCTCCTCTTCTTCCTCCTCCTTCTCCTCCTCCTCTTCTTCCTCCTGCTCCTTCTCTTCCTCTCCTTCCTCTCTTCCTTCTCTTCCTCCTCCTCCTCTTCCTCTCCTTCCTCTCTTCCTTCTCTTCTTCCTCCTCCTCTTCCTCTCCTCCTCCTTCTCTTCTTCTTCCTCCTCCTCCTCTTCCTCTTCTTCTTCCTCCTCCTCCTCCTCCTATTGTGTGTGTCTCTCTGTGTGTATTTTAAAGAATTCAAGAAAGGATTCTCATAATTAATTTCAAAATCTTCTCTCCAATCCATTTGGACCCTTAGTTCATTTGTAATTTTCCCAAATCAACATTCTAATCACTCCACTTTTTTTTAAAAAAAGGCCTTAAGTTTATATTTAAAACTTCTTTCGCTAACAATAGAAGGAAACTCACCCAGTGCTGTTCAAAAATTTGTCAGTGCAAAAGTTCTTCATAGCTGAAAAATAGTGACCAAAGGATTTCTGAAAAAGGAAGTTTGTGGGGGTCCTTGGTGCTCTCTGAGTTGTTTTCCTGCGGATGCTTAATTAAACTAGGTAACATCATCAGTGCTAGAAGGGAGTGAAATTTGTGGTGAGGAGGAGGAGGAAGAGGAAGAAGTCATCCTTGATGCTCTCTGAGCTTGGTTGTTTTTTTGCAAACATTTCATTACCAAACTAGATAACGTCATCAGTGCTAGAAGGGGATGGGGTTTGGGAGGAGGAGGAGGATTGTGAGGTCCTTGGTGCTCTCTGAGCTTGGTTGTTTTTTTGCAGACATTTCATTACCAAACTAGATAACATCATCAGTGCTAGAAGGGAGAGGTGTTTGCAGGGAGGAGGAGGAGGATTGTAGGGGTCCTTGGTGCTTTCTGAGCTGGGTTGTTTTCTTGCAGATGTTTCATTACCAAACTAGGCAACATCATTAGTGCTAGGTTAGAAAAGGAAGTCTCTGAACAAAGAGCCATCAGCCATGATTTGAACAGGATGGCTATTACTTCGTCTAAGCTTTCTTGTAATCACCTCACAAGAAATGATTGTCTGGAGCACTTGTGGGCAATCTCAAGTCCTTTCCTTGGTTGGAGAGGAATTACAAAGAGCCAGTATGTTCTCCAGCTCTTCATTCTTCCCAGCTCTTCATTCTGCTTTTAGCAGAGCTGTCTTCTGTTCGCCATTTCTCCCCTAGAACTCCTGATAAATAATAAGCCCCCCGCTGTTCATTGAGGCAGAGACTATAAAAGACACAAAAGGAAGGAGGAGAAGGGGAAAAAAGAATGGATACAGCAGAAATAGGGGAGAAATGTATCGCTTTAGCATTTCGGTAGTTATTTCTTCCTCCAGCCAAGGCTGCCGAGGTGGCATCTTTTGAAAGAAAGGCTGATAAATTAATATTTTAGAAAAAGCGTACGCACAGCAAAAAAAAAATATAAAGGGCAAGAAAATGAGGAGAAGATGTTAAGTAAAATACAGGGCAAGGTTTAGCAGATTGAACATTTATTTATGGAGATAGCAGCCAGAATGGGTGGTGGTCGGCCTCATCTCAAATGGCTTTGAAATAAGTGAAAGGAACATGTTAGAAGAGAGATTCTAAGAATAGAATATAGAATAGAATAGAATAGAATAGAATAGAATAGAATAGAATAGAATAGAATAGAATAGAATAGAATAGAATAGAATAGAATAGAATAGAATAGAATAAGGATTGGACTAGACAACTAGAATGGAATGGAATGGAATAGAACAGAATAGAGAATGTAGAATAAAATAGAACAGAACAGAATAGAGAATGTAGAATACAATAGAATAGAATCGAGAATGTAGAATAGAATTGAGAAGAATAGAATAGAATAGAGAATAAAATCGAGAATGTAGAATAGAACAGAATAGAATAGAATAGAGAATGTAGAACAGAATAGAAAATGTAGAATAGAATAGAGAAGAATAGAATAAAATAGAGAATGTAGAATAGAATAGAATAGAATAGAGAATGTAGAACAGAATAGAGAATGTAGAATAGAATAGAGAAGAATAGAATAGAGAATGTAGAATAGAATAGAGAATGTAGAATAGAATAGAGAAGAATAGAATAGAGAATGTAGAATAGAATAGAATAGAATAGAATGGAGAATGTAGAACAGAATAGAGAATGTAGAATAGAACAGAGAATGTAGAATAGAATAGAATAGAATAGAATGGAGAATGTAGAATAGAGTAGAAAAAGGATAGAATTCAGAATAGAATAACAGAGTTGGAAGGGACCTTGGAGGTCTTCTAGTCCAGCCCCCTTCTTAGGCAGGAAACCGTACACCACTTCAGACAAATGGACATTGTGTAAAGCTGAATTCAGAAGCAGTTCCTTCTTCTGCCTCATTCTGGAGGCTCAAAATAACTTTTCCAGCGTTGAACAGTCAACATTGGAGAATCTTTGGCCATCCTCTTCATTGTTTAACAATTCTTCTTTGAGCCTCGGGGTTCTTCTTCCCACCCTCCCCTGTTTTATGAACTAGATCATTTTCTTTCTGAGTCAGGACACCTCAACTTTCAGGGCAGGCTTGTTCTTTCACATGTGATGTTCTAATGGCCATCTTCTAATTTCTTTCTTTTTAAAAAATAATAGTAATAATAATAGCTTGACTGGAAGTCTCTTTGTGTTCTCCAGACCTTTGATTAGCCCGACACCTTTGCCCGGAGGGTCATTCTTTCCCTAGAGTTTAATGGAGGAAGATTGCTAAGCAACTTCTACCGAAGACACTTTTATAAGCTCTCCAAGGAAGAGGTCACGCCACGGCCTTCATATCTTAATGAAGACATTTGGAGGAGAGCTTTGATGTTCACTCAGGGGGCAGCTGAGACGAACAAGGATCTGCTTTTAGTACCACTCCAGGCACAAATTCCTCCCACACCCATTGTTGAAGCTGGAAGCTATTGGCCAAGTTGTTTCATTTTTATTTTATTTTTAAAGGCGGGCCTTGGTTCAGTGTGTTCTCGGATGTGCTAACAAGGAGCGTTGGGGTTAGCTCTCCATGAATTCGCAGAGCAAAATGATTTTGGTTAGGATGGGGCACGCCTTTTAAGCCGGCCTTATGTAATCTTCTGGCAACATACATGGGAAAATCCCATTGGGGAAAATTCCACTTAGGGTTAGGGTTAGCGCTCCATGAATGTGCAGAGCAAAACGGACATCGCCATTGGATTCGGAGCCTGTCAGTATGGTTAAGATGGGGCACGCCTTTTGAGCCGGCCTTACGTAGAACTATTTAGAAGAAATTCAAGGCAGCAAATTATCTAAGGAGAGGGGCCTGAAGGAGCACAGAAACGGTTCAAGGAGAAACAGAAAAGCATTTTTCTCCTTTTTTCTCCTCCTTTCTCATATTTCTGCTTGGTTGTGTGAACCCTTTTCTTCATTCCTTTTATCTGGGTTTGGGGAGGGGATACACATGGAGCCCAGAGGGAATGCTAGCTCTAATTTGATAAATGAGAACTGGCTTTCTTTCAAAGGGGAAGATAAATTTGCTGAATTTTTTCTGAGGTTGGATGCTTTTATCAAAAGACCAAAAGAGGGCAAAACTGTTCGATGTTATCTTCTTTCCTTCCTTTTTTCCTTCCATCTTTTCTTCCTTCCTTCCTCAATCCCTTCCACCCTCCTTCCTTTCCTTCCATCCTCCCTCCATTCTTTTCTCATTCTCATCCAATCTTTCTCCCTCCCATCCGATCTTCCTTCCTTCCTTCCATCCATTCATCCTCCCTCTTTCCCTTCCTCATTCCCATCCCATTTCCTTCCACCCATCCACCCATCTTTCCTTCCTCAACCGCTCCCTCCTTCTTTCCCATCTGATCCATCCTCCCTCTTTCCCTTCCTCACTCCAATCCCATTTCCTTCCTTCCTTCCATCCATCCATTCATCCTTCCTTCCTCAATCCCTCCCTCCCATACGATCTTCCTTCTATCCATCCATCCTTCCTTCCTTCCTTCCTTCCTCCCTTCCTTTCTTCTCACCATTTTTGCCATCAGTTGCAGAGAGAGAGAGAGAGAGAGAGAGAGAGAGAGAGAGAGAGAGAGAGAGAGAGAGAGAGAGAGAGAGAGAGAGAGGAGAGAGAGAGAGAAGACATGAGCACTGGTGAAATAAGAGTTGTTTGGGTAACTTTGGAAGAGAAATAGAGAAAGTTGGCCTAGGGCATGTCAGCATCCTTGACTTGGCCTCCTGAGATGAAGAACCATGGAAGAAAGATAGAAGTCAATATGGCTCAGAGGTGACTTGCAGCCGATGACCTGTCAACCTTCTGGAGACAAATCACCTTTGTTGACCTTCATCATTTCCTCAGCCTGACAGTTGGATGTACATTTTGCCTCCTCCAGAGGTTCACTTGAACTCCAGCTGATGCCTGTCAATTCTTTCTATAGCCAAGGGACTTGGCTTGCTTATTCCATTGTGCTGCTACAACCAGCCTCTCGTTTTAAGGCCAATCATCTTGCCAAATATTTTCCTGAGGGCTGACACAGACAATTCCTCCCCCCTCCAAAAAAAATGGACAGAGCAAAATAGAACGGCTGGTTGCCAGCTGCAAGCAGAACTTCTCCTGTTTTCATAGCTCCCCAGTCGTGACCTTGTTGGTCATTTTGCTCTGTTGAGCCCTGCAGCCCTTCACATATACAATGACAGAGCAATCACCTCGGATGCAGCTCCTGAATATGAGGTGCACACAGAACAGGGTTGGAAGGGACCTTATAGATCATCTAGTCCAACCCCCCCCCCCCAAAGCAGGAGACCCTACACCATACCCAACAGATGGCAGTCTTCTTCAAAGCCTCCAGTGATGAAAATCCCACAACTTCCGAAGGCAACTTCTGTTCCATTGCTTGATTGTTCTCATGGTCAGAAAATTCCTCCTTATTTCTAGGTTGAATCTCTCCTTGGTCAATTTCCATCCATTATTCATTGTCTGGCCTTCAGGTGCTTTGGACAAAAGCTTCATCCCCTCCTCTCTGTGGCAGCCCCTCAAATATTGGAACACTACTATCCTGTCTCCCTTGGTCCTTCTCTTCACTAGACTGGCCATGCCCAGTTCCTGCAACCGTTCTTCATATGTTTTAGTCTCCAGTCCCTTAATCATCCTAGTTGCTCTTCTCTGCACTCTTTTTAGAGTCTCAATATCCTTTACAGATTAACAGAGTTGGAAGGGACCTTGTAGGCCATCTAGACCAGTCCACTCTCTTCTTCTTTTTTTTTAAAGTAATCTTTATTAGTTTCCAGTCTCTTCTTGAAAGCCTAAAGTGATGAAGTTCCCACAACCTCTGAAGGCAACTTCTGTCCCACTGGTGGATTGTTCTCATGGTCAAAAAAAAATTCTCCTTATTTCTAGATTAAATCTCTCCTTGATCAGTTTCCATCCATTATTCTTCGTCTGGCCTTTGGGTACCTTGGAAACTAGCTTGACCCTCTCCTCTCTATGGCAGCCCCTCAAGTATTGGAAGGCTGCTATCATGTCTCCCCTGGTCCTTCTCTTCCCTAGACTAGCCAGGCCCAGTTCCTGCAACCGTTCATTGTATGTTTTAGCCTTCAGTCCCCTAATCATCTTGGTTGTTCTTCTCTGCACTCTTTCTAGTGTCTCAACCTCCTTTTTATAGTGTGGTGACCAAAACTGTATACAGTATTCTAGGTGTGGCCTTACTGAGGCTTTATAGAGTGGTATGAATGACATCTGGCTCAGATAAGCACAAATGAAGTAAGAGCATTTAGGAATAATAGCAATAGCAATAGCAGTAGACTTATATACCGCTTCATAGGCCTTTCAGGCCTCTCTAAGCGGTTTACAGAGAGTCAGCATATTGCCCCCAACAATCTGGGTCCTCATTTTACCCACCTCGGAAGGATGGCAGGCTGAGTCAACCCTGAGCCGGTGAGATTTGAACCGCTGGACTGCTGATCTAGCAGTAGCCTGCAGTGCTGCATTTAACCACTGCGCCACCTTGGCTCTTGGAAATTGCACAGTGCTTTTGCTTCCATGAATTAGATATTCAAAGTGGTAGAAGCCTACTCTTCTGGGTTGATATCAATTTCATCTGTAGGCATGGATCCACCTGCCCCAACCTGGTGACTCCCATGTTCGTTGGGACTAGAACTCCTAGAACTGTTGACCCATGTGTCCGTGCAGTGGTGGGGTTCAAATAATTTAACAACCGGTTCTCTGCCCTGGGTAGGCGTGGCTCAATGGTCATGTGACTGGGTGAGCATGGCCAACTCACTCAGGTCGATGGGCGCATCTTCGCCTTAGCTGTGACAATGTAATAAGGGTTAACCAGGGAGACAATTTCTGTAAGCAGGGCAACAAAGATGAGGCTAGAAACAACACCAGAATGTTTCCTTCCTGCCTTCCTTACAGGATTAGCCCTGTAAAGTGGGGGGAAAACAAAAGGAGATTTCTTCCAACAACTGGTTCTCTGAAGTCCTTATATATTCCAAATAAAAACTAGAGTGGGACAAATATTGGGCAATGCTTGGTTGAAATTTGGCCCAGGACAGTTGGCTCACCTTTTAAAGAGTGAGGGTGAAGGAGGGAAGATGCTATTCCTCGAAATTCTGTCCCTCTTTCTTTCAGCAACACAGCAGTTGGATAATAGCCCCCCGTTTACGTCCATCGGTAATAAAAATTAGTAAGGTTTGCTTGTCTTCTACCAGCTGACAGATGGCAGACTCCAAGTACTTTAGCAATAAAAGGAAACAAATCACTCGATAGGCATGTTTTGATAGGTAATGGTAGCAAAATTACAGTATCCTGAGACTTAACTTTTTATATGCCTAGTGCAGCTGCAACATCTGGAGTGTGGATTAGTACAGCAGAGACGGGCAACGTTGGAAGGATGAGCTCGCTCTCTCTACCTCTCCCTCCCTCCCTCTCCCCTCTCTCTCCCTGTCTCTCTCCCCTTTCTCTCCCCATCTCTCTCCCTCTCTCCCTCTCCCGCCCTCTCTCTGTCTCTTTCTCTCCAGCTCTCTCTTTTCCCCGTCTCTCCCCATTTCTCTCTCTTCCATCTCTCTCTCTCCCCCGTCTCTCTCTCTCCCATCTCTCTCACCCCCATCTCTCTCTCTCTCTCTCTCTCTCTCTCTCTCTCTCTCTCTCTCTCTCTCTCTCTCTCTCTCTCTCTCTCTCTCTCTTTCTCATAAAAGTTGAGTTGAGTTGAGTTGGCTGGGCAGGGCTGGGCTGGGTTGCTGCAATGGTCTGCTTTTTCTCTGGACTTCTGTCAGGCCTGCAGCCATCTTTTCTTTTGGATCTTCGGCCTGGCACACTTTCTATTATTCTACTATGCATTTTCTATTGTGGGAAAATGGGAGGGGGGGATTGTATGGAGTTAGATGATATGTAGCCATAGCAACATTCTTTCTAGAAAGCCAAGGTCATCCTTGGTCTTTGCACCTCTGCACCTGAGCGGAACTGGATGGGTGGAAGCTGCCAGTGTGGCAGTGGAAGGTTGGACCATCTGAAAGCTTCCCAGTTTTCCCCACCCAGTTGAAATGGGCTTGTGGGTGTGGGGGGGGGGCAAGATCTTGGACTTTCAACTGGGTGGGGAAAACCGGGAAGCTTTCAGATTCAGGTTTTCCCAGATGTGCCAACATGGCTCTTTTCATAAATTGGAACTTTGAGCAATGCTTTGCCTCGGACTCTGATTCAATTTTGGATGCTATTTGGAACCCTGACAACTTGGTTATAATGTGGCTTTGGGTGTTTAATTGTGGCTCCAGTGTATGCTGGTCTGTGACCATAATATAATAAACATTTGATTTTACTTGACTTGCTGCAATGATTTGCACTCTCTCTGGTTTTCTTCTGTTCCCCTCACTCTCATTACAAGAGGAGAAGGAACTATTTTTTTTTTCAGATTGGGAAATAGCAGCGGTGACATCAAGTTAGATAAAAGGAGATTATATGTTTGATATAGTTTGCAGCCTCTTTCGCTTCTCCTGCTCCCCTTCTCTTCATTCCCAGATACAAGCACTAGACACGGATAAAGAAACCGAAATAATGGGAACAGAAAGTTATTTCTTTACTGTCAAATCATTTGAGCCTCTTTGAAAGAAAATATAACAGGGAGAAGGAAAAAAAAACCCAGCACGGCATTAATTGAATATTTCTAATGTAACTCTAGCTTTGAAGGAGCACTTTTATCTTGCCATTGTCTCAGCCTAGATCCTACAAGACAATAGATCTGTTAGTACTTTGCAGACAAAGGAATTGAAGGACATTTAAAGCTTTCCTTTGGCGCACGGCGTTTGGGAAATCTAGAATCCGAAGAAAGTACATTCGTGATTTGTGTTCCCCCTTGACCTGCTTAGCTGGAGTCCCACGTCAAAATTTGTGGCTGTGTTTGCACAGCGTGTGGAGTTGGGTTACCTGTTGACTTGTGGCTTCGTTTGTGTCTTAAGCATAGTATGTTCTATCAGGTGTATTGATGGTCCCGGGGTATTTTAAGGAACATGACAAATGAGATGTTGCAGGGACTGATTTAAACATTTGTCTAAACACAGCCATTGAGAAGATGGATTAGAAGCACGGATAAAGCCATCACATCTCTGCCTTTTTCTTTCTTTCCTTCTTTCTTTCTCCCTTTTGATGGGATTAAAGCTTGATTTAAATCCATGCCAAGGTCTTCTGTGCAAATGAGAATTTGCTGACCTGGGGTTTTTTTTCCTCTTAATTGCTTTGGGCTCTCCCCATGGAGCAAGAGACTGAGAGCACAGTGAATTAATTTGAGGGAGATTGTAGCCACAGGAATTAAAGGGTAATTCTTAGAAATTAATGACAAATCTCTTCGTGGATATATTGATCCCTTAAACATATTATTTGTTCAAGCAGAAAAGGGCTGCCTGCTGATTTTTGAGGGCTGTCCCCACGTCTTCCCATAGAGGCAATAGAGAGATTAGGCAATCGTTTGTCTGAAATGGCATAAGGTTTCTTGCCTGAGCAGGGGTTTGGGCTAGAAGGCCTCTAAGGTCCCTTCCAATTCTGTCATTCTGTTATGCTGAGCAGGAGGTTGGACTCTTATCCAGGGACGTGCCGTCAGGGGAGGCAGGAGAGGCAGAGCCTCACCACTGTCATCATGAAAAGAAAAAGAAATGTAAAAGGAAAAAGGCAAGAGCGGAGGTCAGGCTGAGCTAGTTGCTGCCAGAGTCACCGTGGATGACTCTGCTTAGTGCTTAACTGTTTAAAAAAGCCTCTAAAAAAGCGCCCTCTACAGGAGGAGGCAGGAGAACGACATGCCTCATCTAGTCTGACTTTAGGCGTTTTATGATCACACGAGCAGAGTTAAGCAAGGGTTAAAAGCCGAAAAATTCCTGACGTAGGTGAGGCATGTCGTTCTCCTGTGGGGGAGGGAGAAGAAAAAGAATGAAGGAAACTTTTTCGCAAAGGAGAAAAACAAATGCTGTCGCTTTAAATCGGAACTGAGCATGCCTGGCTGTGGAATTCCACAAGTCTAAAAATTTTTGAAACCCACCACTGTGTCAGTGCCTCACCAGTCATAAACCTCACCGCACATCACTGCTGTTATCCTATAATCGCAGATAAAGTAATCAGAGGAATGGTGCACCTTCAGAAGTGGTGGATGCTTCATCGCAGGAGAATTTTAAGAAGAGATTGGGTAATCAATGGTCTGAAATGGTGTAGGCTTTCCTGCCTGAGCAGGGGGTTGGACTAGAAGACCTCCAAGGTCTTTCCCAGCCCTGTTCTCTCTTGAATATTTTCTCAAGGACATACAGTTCATCCCTTCTACTTGGTTGCCAGAACTGACTTCTTTATTACATCCCCCATCACTCCCTGGGGATTTCTTAAAGCAGAGAGCTGCCGATTGCTAATCTGTTTTTCTTACCTTCTCCTTCCCACATAAATCTAATGTACCACTTTACAGCATGGGTAAAGCCCAACTTCAAAGCTGGCCCGTCTCCAGTTATGTTGGAGATTTCCCCCTCTTTGGAGACTTCTTTTTCCACCCACAGGAAGATTGCTGAAAGCAAAACAAATTAAGCGGAGCCCAGGCTCTCCAAATTGCGGCACTGACAATCATCATCATTATTGTAATTGCAAGTGTGTGGAGCACTCTACATCCAGTGCATTTCACCCCCCCCCCCCACACACACACCAATTTTCATTTATTGGTCTTCTTAAATTTCATGCACTTCACCCAATAATATCAATGTAATAAACTAATGTGGGTAAATGAAGAGCGTTCCTCTCTTTTATGCCCACTAATTGGGGCAAAGGAGAGAGTTGCTGACTCTAGGAACTGGCCACCTTTCTAGATTACCTGGAAATTACAATCGATCTATGAATTAGCGGCTTTTATAACTGCAGCACATAACTCACTTTGCAAACCATCTGTTAGCCAGGATAAAGTTCAGGAATTGTGTTGTGGCCTGCCAATGGAGCTGGCAGCAGATTCGGACAGTGAGGAGGTTGGGGAGGAACATGGGCCAGTCCTGGAGTCTGGGGAAGGCTCAGATGAGGGCTCTGTGTCGGAGGCAGAGAGTTTGCAGGAGACCATTAGTTCACTTCATTGGTTCATGACTCTCTGAGGCTCCTTGCCAAGTTCTGCAGATATCGTCCTGGCAGCTCTCCAAGCCAGATAAGGTCTGTGACTGTAAATCCTCCCTTGAAAGACTTTGCTAGATGTGAATGAGCAGAATTCACAGTCAATTGATAAAAGGGGTGTTTGTCGGGACCAGGAGTTTGCTTCATGGTCTTGGGAAGCCTCGGTCAGAACAAACTGGATCAATTTGATGTCCTTATTTTTGTGGAGGACGTGATAGCAAGCCCTACTCAGGTGACAGAAACCAAAGCATTGATTTTATGTATTTATTTAAGAGCAGTGATGGCGCAAGTGGTTAGAATGCAGTACTGCAAGCTACTTCTGCTGACTGCCGTCTGCCTGCAGTTCGGCAGTTCGATCCTTACAGTCTCAAAGTTAACTCAGCCATCCATCTTTCCAAGATGGGTCAAATGAGGACCCAGATTGTTGGGGGCCAGAGGCTGACTCTGTAAACTGCTTAGAGTGGGCTGTAAATCACTGTGAAATGGTATACAAGTCTTAAGTGTTATTGCTATTGCTTCTTTCCCTCCCTCCCTCCCTCCCTTTCTTCTTTCTCTCCCTCCTTTTCTTCTTTCTCTCCCTCCCTTTTCTCCCTCCATCCTTCCTTCCTTGCCATGCTAGCACAATGGTTAGAATGCAGTATTGCAGGCAAACTCTGCCAACTGCCAGCAGTTCGATCCTGACTGGCTCAAGGGTGAATCAGCCTTCCATCCTTCTGAGGTTGGTAAAATGACGACCCAGATTGTTGGGGGCAAGAGGCTGACTCTGTAAACCGCTTAGAGAGGGCTGGGAAGCACTGTGAAGTGATATGTAACTCTAAGCGCTATTGCTAAGTGCTATTTAGCATATGGCAAAAATGTTAAAAAGCACAATTACTTTCTCAAGGAGCAAATACGAAACTACTTACCCTAGTTACAAATTCAAAGGGAGACTACATAATCAATGCATGTCAGAGTTGCATACAGAGAGTCTCTGGATATGCGCGCAGAGGGCACTCTCCCCATAGTATGTTGCACTGCCTGCCTTCGAGCATCACAACTACACTCCAAAGAGGAGAGCTTTTCCCATTTAAGGAGGAGACCAGCGTACCTGTCTCCCAAAAGTGTATAGGAATCTCATCCTCGGGTATCTCAAGGACCACAACACAGAGTCAATAAATCCTTCCACAATGGCAGCCAATTGGTCCTTGTGATCTGCTGGCTTAAAAACATGTCACTACGAAGAGACATAGTGAGCCTGCATCTGAAGGACGTGGTGGTTCAGTGGCTAAGACGCTGAGCTTGTCGATCAGAAAGGTCGGCAGTTCGAATCCCCAGTGCCCACATAACAGAGTGACCTCCCGTGACTCGTCCCAGCTTCTGCAGTTCGAAAGCAGGTAAAAAAATGCAAGTAGAAAAATAAGAACCACCTTTGGTGGGAAGGTCACAGCGCTCCATGCACCTTCGGCATTGAGTCATGCCGGCCACATGGTCACGGAGACGTGTTTGGACAGTGCTGGCTCTTCGGCTTTGAAACAACTTTAGGGGTCAGTGCTCATCTCCGTTTCAAAGCCGAAGAGCCAGTGCTGTCCGAAGACGTCTCCATGACCATGTGGCCGGCATGACTAAACACCGAAGATGCATGGAGCGCTGTGACCTTCCCACCAAAGGTGGTCCCTATTTTTCTACTTGCATTTTTTATGTGCTTTCGAACTGCTAGGTTGGCAGAAGCTGGGACAAGTCATGGGAGCTAACTCTGTTACGCGGCACTCAGGAATCGAACCGCTGAACTGCCGACCTTTCGGATCAACAATCTCAGCGTCTTAGCCCCTGAGCTACCTTGTCTGTATCAAAGAGGGCTCCATTTATATTCTGGGAATCACTGTACAGATTGACTGTCCCATTAGCAGGCGTTGGAAGAAATCCTGACAATAATGAACAAGTCAACTGTCTTATTTGCTGGCCTATCAGAGAAGTATTCAATCAAAAATGTAATTTCCCCCACGCTCCCATTTAGCATGGAGAGAATATTCCTTCAAAGTTTTAAATGGACTAATTAAGGGGGAAGAAATACAGGGAGGGAAAATTATTAACAGTATAGCTTTAATAGGAAATTATTGAAGCGTATTAATAATGCAATAACCATTTTTCTAACAGCTGTCTGTTAGTTTGCAGGCCGGGGGTAATTAAATTAGCCACAAAAAGGTTATTCAAATTGGGTAACTGGGTTAAAACAAGGAGACTTCTAAAGATTGTGGACTGGGCTGTGACAAAGGACACCGTGTCCAATATTTTACCGGCAAAAAAAAAAAAAAGATGAAAAATATCTCAGAAAATGGTGATGCCAGGAAAATTACATGGATTTGATTATGCAACAAAAAATAAAGGGGAATGTTTGTGGCTCAGGGTTGAAATGAATTGTTCTTGATATACTCTTTGCTTGGTTTCTTGCTTTCAGATGTTTCATGGCCCAACTAGGTAACATCATCAGTGCTAGAAGGGAGTGGAGTTTGCAGAGGAGAGGAGGAGGGAGAAAGAAGAGGAGGAGGAGGAGGAGGAGGAAGAGAAGGGAGAAGAGAAGGAGGAAGAGGAAGAAGAAGAGTGTAGGATCCTTGGTACTCTCTGCACTTGGTTTCTTGCTTGCGGATGTTTTGTGACCCAACTAAGTAACATCATCAATTCTAGAAGGAAGTGGGCTTTGTGGAGGAGAGGAGGAGGGAGAAAGAAGAGAAGGAGGAGGAAGAGAAGGAGGAAGAGAAGGTGGAGGAAGAGGAAGAGGAGGAGGAGTATAGGGTCCTTGGTGCTCTCTGCGCTTGGTGATTTCCTTGCAGATATTTATGGCCCAACTAGGTAACATCATCAGTGCTAGAAGGGAGTGGAGTTTGTGGAGGAGAGGAGAAGGGAGAGGCAATAAGCCTGAAATAAATTGCATTTTGGACTCTGCTTCTGCTTCTCAGGCTCTTGCCTTTCTCTCTGTGAAGAGCTACCTGACCTCTTGATCCTTCTTGAAGTTGCCATGCTGGGCGCATCAATTCATTTTTTCCTTCTGTGCATCTGTTGCCAAGGCATCAAACTTAACACTGGAAAGGATGTTTGAACCTCCCTTTGGGTCCTCAGTTAAGTGGGTAAGAATGAATCCTGTTGCTCGTACTGAAGCATCCAGGGAATTTGACAGATTAACAGATGAAGCTCCCATAACTTTTGAAGGCAACTCCTGTTCCATTGGTTGATTGTTCTCAGAGTCAGAACGTTACTCCTTATTTCTAGGTTGAATCAATCAATTAGAATAGAGCTGGAAGGGACCTTGTAGGTCATCTAGTCCAACCCCCTGCCCAAACAGGAGACACCTACACCATTCCTGACAGGTGACGGTTCAGTCCCTTCTTGAAAGCTTCTAGTGATGAAGCTTCCGAAGGCAACTTCTGTTCCATGGGTTGATTCTTCTCACTTTCAGAAAGTTCCTCCTTGTTTCTAGGTTGAATCTCTCCTTGGTCAGTTTCCATTCATTCTTCCTTGTCTGGCCTTCGGGTGCTTAGGAAAATAGCTTGACCCCTTCCTCTCTGTGGCAGCCCCTCAAATATTGGCATGCTGCTATCCTGTCCCCCTTTGTCCTTCTCTTCCCTAGACTAGCCAGGCCCAGTTCCGGCAACCGTTCATCTTATGTTTGAGTCTCCAGTCCCCTCATCATCCTGATTGCTCTTCTCTACACTATTTCTAGAGTCTCAACATCTTTTTTTTTATAGTGTGACCAAAACTGGATGCAGGATTCTAGCTGTGGCCTCACTAGGACTTTATAGAATGGAATTAGTTGATCTTGATTGTATCGCTCTGTTCATGCAACTTAGGATTGTGTTGGCTTGTTTTTATCTGGTTGTCCACTAAGGCTCCAAGATCCCTCTCACTGCTACAGTCACTGCTATTGTTTCAAGAATTGTTGCAAGATGTATGGGAACCCATTTTCTATTTTTTTTAAAAAAAAAATTAGCTTCCTCTTGCTAGTGAGAAAGAGCTTCTTGGTTAGGTTGAAGCAGGAAGCGCTTACAGCAGAGGTGGCATTGGGCCGGTTCATCCTGGTTCAGACAGAGTGGTAGTGACGGTGGCAGGAGGCTCTGCCCACCCACCCAAGCATCATCACAGATGCTCTGTATATGCGCACAAGGTCCTCTGCATGCGCAAAAGCACTGCGCACGAGCAAAGCAAGCAGGCACACACACATGCTCCCAGTTCCGAATTAATAGCGAAGATTAGAGCATTCCATGCCTGGTTTACTGAGAATATTTCTGCCTTGAAGTCTTTAGCTGCTGTTGGGGAGAATTAAGATCCCAACTGGTTAGTGTCTCCTCGTCGGCTAAGTCCATTCCCACTTGCGTAATTATCGTGCTCCAGCTAGACTTACACCCTGTTTTAATGGGTCTCCCTCTTTGTGATGGCGAAACTTGGCTTTAGGCTATGAATTTTAAAAAAGCAGAGGAGAGGATGCGGCTTCTAGGTTAAAGATGGAGGCTGCTGTGTTGAGTAGGGGAAACTCTTAGCGCTGGAGGGAGCTTAATGCCAAAGCTGTTAAACTTTATGGGGTGTGGGAGTGTAGATAGAATGAACAAAACAGTAGAGTTGAAAGGGAACCTGTAGGTCATCTGACAGTGAGGACAATCAAGCCATGGAACAGGAATTGCCTTTAGAAGTTGTGGGAGATTCATCTCTTGAGGCCCCCTTCCAGTTTTACTCTTGACTGATTGATTGATTCAATCTAGAAATAAGGAGAAATTTCCTGACGGTGAGAACAATCAACCCATGGGACAGAAGTTGTGGGAGCTTCATCCCTGGAAGCTCTCAAGAAGAGACTGGACTGCCATCTGTCAGAAATGGTGCAGGGTCTCCTGCTTGGGCAGGAGGTTGGACTAGATGACCTTCAAGGTCCCTTCCAACTCTGTTCATCTAAAAATAAACCCATACATGACACCCTTTTCTCGTGTATTCTTCCGTGCTCTGTCACTCCTGTCGCTTCATCAATCTGCAAGGCAGCTGTGAGGATTGCCCAGAAGATTCAGAGCCATTCAGATTAGACTACAAATTAACAAAGTTGGAAGGGACCTTGTAGGTCATCTAGTCCAAACCTCCCACCCGCCGAAGCAGGAGACCCCATACCATTCCTAACAGATGACAGTTCAGTCTCTTCTTGAAAGCTTCCACAACTTCCGATGCCAACTTCTGTCCCATGGGTTGATTGTGCTCACTGTCAGAAAATTCCTCCTTATTTCCAGGTTGAATCTCTCCTGGGTCAGTTTCCATCCATTATTCCTTGTCTTGGCCTTCGGGTGCTTTGGAAAATAGCTTGACGCCCCTCCTTTCTGTGGCAGCCCCTCAAATATTGGAAGAATATTCATCAATATTCATGACTGGGAGAGACATGGGAACAAGGTCTGCCAATGAATAGACATAGAAATTAAGTCAGCCAATGAGAGCTTAAACAGATCTGAGTTTGTGCAGAGAATTGAAACAGAAACTTAAGCCGTCTGCTGCTCTAAGAAGTAAACTAGCAGTCTATCTGGGCTTGTCTGCTGAAATGAAGCTAATTGCTTGTGTTTGCCTGTAACTCTCCGGCCTTGTGTTTACTTGGAAGAACCACCTGTTGGTATTGTACATTTATTCATCTATTCCTATGTATATAAAGAAGTTAAGGAATCCTGCTGCATCAGTTATCTGTGGGTGCTTTCTGGATTTGAATTTATGCAACAAAGTTTGACAAGACTGTTCTCCTGTCTCTCCTTGTCCTTCTCTTCACTAGACTAACCATACCCAGTTCCTGCAACTGTTCTTCGTATGGTTTAACCTTCCAGCCGCCTACTCATCTTGGTCCGGTGATTTATATGAAGGCAGTTCAGCTCACATTCCCTCTTCCATCCTCCCTTCAGATGGATCGGGTTGATTGAAAGTCGGTGTTTTTGATTCAGTTTGAAATTATTTGGACACGGTTCATGGAGCCGACGATGGCTCGCCCGTGCAAAGACAACCTTTCCCCAGATTAATTGAAAAATGTAAATCAGATTGGACGGGAATGCTTCTGAAAACCTTTCCAAATTGATTCACTCCCTCTAAATTGGGGTTTGGAGGACGCTTCTTCTGCTCAAGTTGTTTGAATAATCTTGTTATTCTTTATATTTATCACCAAAGCATTTTTTGAAATAATAATTGTTGTCGGGAATTACATTAGAATAGAATAACATAGTTGGAAGGGACCTTGGAGGTCTTCTAGTCTAACCCCTTGCTCAAGCAGGAGACCCTATATCATTTCAGACAGACAGTTCAGTATCTTCTTGAAAAGCTCCAGTGATGAAGCATCCACAACCTCTGAAGGCAACTTCTGTTCTACTGGTGAATTGTCTTCACTGTTGCTTCTCTCCTTGAGTAGTTTCCATTCATTGTTCCTTGCCCTGCCTTCTGGTGCTTTGAAGAGTAATTTAACCCTCTCTTCTTTCTGGCAGCCCCTCAAATACTAGAAGAGTTCTATCATGTCACCCCCTAGTCCTTCTAGACTAGACAGACCCAAATCCTGCACCTGTTCCTCATATGTTTTTGTCTCCTGAGTTGCTCTTCTTTGCAAGTTTTCCAAAGTCTCAATATCTTTTCTTGTAATGTGGTGACCAAACCATTCCAGGTGTGGCTTTTCCAAGGCTTTATAAAGCGGTTCTCAAAGTTGTTTTGAGGGCAAACTCAGAAGACGTGGAGGTACCTGGCCTAGAGAATTGCCAAGAATCAGACACAATTGAATGGATAACATCCTCTTCCTCCTCTTCTCTTCCTCCTCATCTCCATTGTTCTCCTCCTCCTCCTCCTCCTCCTCCTCCTCCTCCTCCTCATCATCATCATCATCATCATCATCCAAGCCAAAAGAGGGCAAGCACAATTGAATGGATATCCTCTTCATTCTCTCCTCCTCCTCCTCCTCCTCCTCATCATCATCATCATCATCATCATCATCATTATCATCATGCAAGCCAAATGAGAGCATGCACAATTAAATGGACATCATCATCATCATCATCATCATCATCATCATCATCATCATATAAGCCAAAAGAGGGCAAGCACAATTGAATGGATAGCATCCTCTTCATTCTCTCCTCCTCCTCCTCCTCCTCCTCCTCCTCCTCCTCATCATCATCATCATCATCATCATATAAGCCAAAAGAGGGCAAGCGCAATTGAATGGATAACATCCTGTTCCTTCTCTCCTCCTCCTCCTCCTCCTCCTCCTCCTCCTCATCATCATCATCATCATCATCCTCCTCCTCCTCCTCCTCCTCCTCATCATCATCATCATGCAAGCCAAAAGAGAGCAAGCAAAAAAACCAAAAAAAGTCTGGCATTTCTAGGGGGGGAATCCCATCTCCGATTTCCTGCCATTTCTACTTGTCTTTCTCCAAGTGTCTTCCTTCCACTTCGCGGCCTTCGCGGCCAAAAGAAAGGTGGGGGATTTAACAGGGACAGCCAGCCAGAAATCCACCCACCCACCCTACTCCAGAATTTGGCTGTTTCGCTCTGGAAGATTTCCCTCCCCCTCCCCGCTCTCCCAGCCCCCAGGACGCCTGCCTCACCTAATCCCACAATTGAAACCCTGCAAATAATGGTACTAATCAAGGTGATGGGAAGCTTTTGGAGCCAGCTTGCTCCCAGCCACCGTTAATGAAAATAAGTGGAAATTTAATTCATAATAATCATCGTCACGCAACGGGGTTCCAATATCCATCTTTGGCTCTGCGAGGCCAATTATTTGCAAAGTGTTTGACTGAATTCTGCAGATCCCCCTCTCCACCTCCCATCTTATACCCCCCCCCCCCGCCACCACACTTTAAAGCTGTCTGCCTAAGCTGCTCCGTGTCAGATATTTACAGAAGGAAAAAACGCACTTCGCGCACAATTTCACGGCGATGGGGCAGGGTTCTTTATGGAATTAGCTTTTGATTACAGTGTCTCCAGCAGATTAGCAAGGCTGGGTCTGCTATTATTTCCCCCCACATTTTTTCTCTTCTCTCTGTCTCTCTTTCTCAGTCTGTTTCTCTCTGTGTGTGTCTCTTTCCTCTCTGTCTCTCTCTCTCCTCTCTCTCTCCTCTCTGTCTCTCCTCTCTCTCTCTTTCTCAGTCTGTTTCTCCCTCTGTGTGTCTCTCTCTTCTCTGTCTCTCTTTCTTTCTCTCTCCTCTCTCTCTTTTTCTCTCCTCTGTCTCTCTCTCTCTCTCTCCTCTCTCTCCTCTCTCTTTCTGTCTACTCTCTGTCTCTCTCTCCCTCCTCTCTCTCTCCTCTCTCTCTCTTTCTCTCACTCTGTCTGCTTCTCTTTCTCCCTCCTCTCTCTTTCTCTCTCCTCTCTCTCTCCTCTATGTCTCTATCTCTCACTCTGTCTGGTTCTCTTTCTCCTCTCTCTCCCTCCTTCTTCTCTCCTCTCCTTTCTCTCTCTCACACACACACTCTTTCTTTCTCTTTCTCTCTTTTCTCTCTCTCTCTTTCTCTTTCTGTCTGGTTCTTTTTCTCTCTCCTCTTTCTCCTCTATCTCTCTCCTCTTTCTAGCTCTCGCTTTCTCTTCCTTTCTCTCTCTCCCTCCTCTCCTCTTTCTCTTTCTCTCCTCTTTCTCTTTTTCTGTCTGTCTGTCTGTCTGTCTGTCTATCTGTCTGTCTCTCTCTCTCTCTCTCTCTCTCTCTCTCTCTCTCTCTCTCTCTCTGTGCCTGGCAGGAGCAGAATATGCTTTCCATACATTAAAAGCAGAACAAAACGGCCATGTTTAACTTTTCAAAAAGCCATCAAGGCTCGGTTTTCAAAGAGATAAAAGCCATGTCTGAAGCCGAAGCAAGGTCATTTCCCAAGGATGGACTCTGGGATTCGGAATTTTATTTATTTTATTTTATTTTTTTCTACTGGCAACTTGTAGAAAGTGGGACACTGCAGCAACAAGAGATTTTTTGAGAGGGGGCGGGAACCTCTTTTCTAGCAATTGTTGTTTTGGAAGGAGTATGAAGTAGTACAAAGCGAGCGCTCACCGAACTGGTGGTTAAACCAATAGGATCCCACCACTGGCTAAAATATATGATGAATGGTTGCAGGAACTGGGCATGGCTAGTCTAGAGAGGAGGAGAACCAGGGGAGACAGGATAGCAGCCTTTCAATATTTGAGGGGTTGCCACAGAGAGGAGGGGCTCAAGCTATTCTCCAAAGCACCCGAAGGCCAGACAAGGAATAATGGATTGAAATATTCAATTCAACCTGGAAATAAGGAGGAATTTTCTGACCGTGAGAACAATCAACCCATGGGACAGAAGTTTTTGGAAGTTGTGGGAGCTTCATCCCTGGAAGCTTTCAAGAAGAGGCTGGACTGCCATCTGTCAGGAATGGTGTAGGAATGCTTGGGCAGGGGGTTGGACTAGAAGACCTACAAGGTCCCTTCCAGCTCTACCCTGATTGATTGATTCAACCTAAAAATAAGGAGGAATTCTCTGACCGTGAGAACCATCAACCCATGGAACAGAAGTTGCCTTCGGAAGTTGTGGGAGCTTCATCCCTGGAAACTTTCAAGAAGAGACTGGACTGCCCTCGGTCAGAAATGGTGTAGGTGTCTCCTGCTTGGCCTGGGGAAGGGGTTGGACTAGATGACCCACAAGGTCCCTTTCGACTCTATTGTTATCCGCGCCGTTTTGCATTCATCTTTCAAGGGAGCCGATTAGCATTTTCCTGCCTTTTGAATAGCAATCCAGGCCTTCTTTGAGATGCTTTTTTTTCTGAATTCATTTTTTTCAAAAAACCCGCAGCACCGTCTCTCCTTTTGTATTCTCCACATTCCTCCGTCCAATTGATCATATCAATGTTCTCTTTCTGTGGCCGGCCGCGCTTCCCGCTGGTGTCGTCTTTGAGCCGCCAATGTATCTTTTGGGGTCGTTCCTTTGAGTGGGAAGCCAGCAGAGTTCTTTCAATGGTGCTGTGGCTTTTTTTTTGGGGGGGGGGGAAGAACCAACATTTTGTGCTGTTATTGTCTCTCAATGGATTGTGAGAATGGGGAAACGGCCTTGGAAAAGATGTCGTCAGGCCTGGAAGCTGCGTTTTACATGTGGGCCTTCCGGCCGCGACATTTTCTGCTGTAGGAAAATGGGGAGGGGGGTTATATAGAGCAGGGATGGCAAACCTTTTCAGCACTGAGTGGCCAAACCAGAATGCACAGGCATGTGAGCGCATGTGCCTGCCAGAAAGTTGAAGACCAGCTGGCCAGCCTGCGCATGCCTGTTTTTTGGCTGTTTTGGGCCATTTTCTGGGCTGTTTTGGGCCATTTTCTGGGCTGTTTTCAGCCCATTTTTTGGCTGTTTTCAGGATGTTTTTGACCTGGAAAACGGCCTGGAAAATGCCCCCAAATGGCCTGAAAACAGTCCAGAAAATAGCCCCAAAATGACCTGGGAATGGCCCAGAAAACACCTCGAAAAATGGCCTGAAAACGGCCCCCAAATGGCCTGAAAACAGCCCAGAAAAAAACAGCCCGAAAACCGGCCCGAAAACAGCCCAAAAATAGCTGGTTTTGAGGGGGGCTGTGAAATGCTCAGTCCTTGAGGGTTTGTGAACTGAGTTATTTTCTTGCAGACGTTTCACGACCCAACTAGGCAACAACATCAGTGCTAGAAGGGAGATTGGGGAGTCCCTGGGGTTCTCTGCGCTGGGTTATTTTCTTGCAGGCATTTTGTGATCCAACTTAGATAACATCATCAGTGCTAAGAGTGGAGATTGTGGAGTCCTTGCGGCTCTCTGAGCTGGCTTGTTTTCTCAGAGACATTTTGTGACACAACTAGGTAACATCATCAGTTTTAGAAGGGAGTGGGGCTCTCAAAGGCTCACCACCTCCAATATACGCTACCTGAGCATCACAAAATAAATAAATAAATACGAAACTATGCATATACTTACATATATTATATGACACAGAGAAACAATACAGTCTCATTCACATGTGTGCATGTACATGGAGAGAGAAACGAATCTTGCAAGTTTATCAGATGGATTGCAATGGAAACAAAGCTCTTACAGAATCTGGGAGTCCTGCAAGAAATACTTCAAAACCCCCTCCCGGAGGGGAGCAGCAGAAAAAGACCATGAAGTGGCTGTGTGGGGTCTCTGACAATGCGTCGAGCTTTAAGGACATAGCACTTATAAGTAGTGTCCCGAATAAAGGGAATATAATTTTCTCCACTGTCCTCACCACCCTCTGTAGGGACTTTCTATCTGAGACACTGCGGCCACCAAACCAAGCAGGGATGCAGTTTATTAAAATGCTTTCCATGTAAAAAGTGGGCAGGATAGAAGGAGAAAGATGGGCTCTCCTCATCCAATGCAGGCTAGGAAGAGATAAGGTGAGCAAATTAGGAGGTGTTTTGCTTTGATAACATTACATGTTCAAGAAAAATATTAAATCACACTCCTGTTGGGATTCTGGAGTACGAAGCCTCCCTGAATTGCAAACAAACCCTCTGTGGTTCAAAATATTTTAATTTTTAAGCTAATGATAGTTCAATTACTAGAAAACTGCTGTCGGTTGCTACAGACTGCTAGATGTTAAATGAGCTCAAGTTGTTGGCGGGGTTGGTTTGGTGTGGGTTTTTTTTGTGTGTGCTTCTATTAATACTTTTGGTTATTAATACATTTGCAAACGTATTGTAGCACGAAGGGAAGATTTGTCGGAGAATTTCAGGCTTGGGTGGAAGCACAGAACTGCCGGCTTGGGTGGAAGCACAGAACTGGTTTCTCACTGAAGCGGGTTGAGTGGAAACAGATGTTTTCTAATCGCAGAATCTTCTCCAGGATTAGAAACGGAGAAGGTTGCGTGCGACTATATTTAGAGGTGCCACATTGGTCTAATTTGGGGTGCATGCCATTTATACTTTTGTGTCTTCCAAAGCTCATTTTCATCTACCGATTTTAATCTGCAATTAAAAGCCAAGCAAGGAATGGGTATCCAGACGCCTGTTTTGCGTCGAGCTGCACAATTTAGAATGCGTTTATGGTCCGACGCACCCATTGACCTGACTTGTGTGTCTAAACAGAGATGGGAAATGGTGTGGTGGCCTAGAGGTGGCGCTCTTGCCTCACAATCAGGAGGCTGTGAGTTCGATCCTAGCTAGAGGCAGATATTTCTCTCTCTCTGGGCCCAATGAGAATATATCTTGCTGAACAAAACTCCTCATTGGCAACATGAAAGGCATCCGGCCAATAAACACTCAGCTCCATTCAGTTGCACAGACTCCACCTTGCAAGGGATTATGGTGGGATCCTCACATTTGGTTCGATTCAGCATTCATCTCAGGAGAGCAAACCAGAATGTTTCATACAGATAGTCCTCTCCTTACCACAATTTATTTAGTGACTGTTCCTGCAGCATCTTGCAGCATCCCCACAGTCACATGATCAAAATTCGCCCGCTTGGCAACTGAACTGTCTCATATTTATGACAGTTGCAGTGCCCTGGAGTTACATGATCCGCTTTTGTGACCTTCTATCAAGCAAAATCAACAGGGAAGCTAAATTCACTTAACAACCACCTTAACCGCAGTGATTCACTTAACAAACGGGGCAAGAAAACAGGGCAAAACTCACTTAACCAATGCCTCGCTTAGCAACGTAAAGTTTGGCCTCCGTTGTGGTCGTACATCGAGGACTACCTGGGCTGCAGATGGCAACGCAGGCTGGGTATTGTGGCATTTAAAGCCTCAACGCCTGCGAAGCGCCCTAGTTTTGGAAGCCTGTTCTAATCTTAGGACAGTTCTGTCCCAATCTTTCGGCACGCCAATCATTTCTTGTGAAACATCTCCAGTTTCTATTTTCTGAAGCTCCGCTCTTGTTCTGCCGTAGGAGAGGGATCCAGAGTTTTCCCAACTCTAAACGGGGTCAAGTTACAGTTAACACCGAAAAAGCTGTCTTTCTAACTAAACCCAGGCTGCAGCTGTCAACCGGCATAAGGCTTATTTAATTTAATGGTTCGCCACATGGAGGATAACTGCCCCACATAGCTGAGTGAGCTGAATCGCAATTCATCCTGTTGTTGGATTCCTGAGTAATTGTGCCTGTTTCTGTCACGGGGGTACTGTTTGCGAAAGCCTTCCAGATTTTCCGTGGTTGTGTCTTCCATTCCTCACTTGGAACAGTTAGATCTGTGGCGCCATGACAAAATCCCATCTCCCGTTCAAAAGCTGTATTGTGTTAGGAGTTTTCTCTGCACAACCCTTATCAGATGTGGCATGCCTTTGTCCTTAACTAGCACCAGTTTGGACTGGGGTCTTTTAAAGATGAGTTCCTTGGCAATTTAAGAAAGTTTTTGTGTCAGCTTCCATAAAGAAGAAAGATGGATGAATGGAAAGATAGATGGATGGAAGGGAGGGAGGGAGGGAAAGGGAAGGGAAGGAGGAGGAAGAGAGAGGGGAGGGGAGGGAAAAGGAAAAGAAGGGGAGGAGGAGGAGAGAGGGAAAGGGAGGGGAGGGAAAAGAAGGGAAAGGAAAAGGAAGGAAAGGAAAGGAAAAAAGAAGGGAAGGGAAAGGAAAGGAAAGGAAGAAGGGAAAGAAAAGGAAAGGAAAAGAAGGGAAGGAGGAGGAGAGAGGGAAAGGGAGGGGAGGGAAAAGAAGGGAAGGGAAAAGGAAGGAAAAGAAAAGAAGAAGGGAAAGGAAAGAAAAAGAAGAAGGGAAAGGAAAGGAAAGGAAAAGAAAGGAAAAGAAGAAGGGAAAGGAAAGGACAGGAAAAGAAGAAAGGAAAGGAAAGGAGGAAAGGAAAGAAGGAAAGGAAAGGAAATTTCTTCTAAGTAGATGTCTTTCTTATTCTATACCTATAGACAGATTCTTGCCTAACCAAAGCAGCCTACTACCTATGTGAAGCCCTTTCTGGGAACTATTAGGGAGGATCCGTCTTCACCCTCTTTCTCTCACACAAAGCTATCTGAACTTAGTTGGCTCCTACTGTTGGCTGAAATGCAGCCTCTCCCTCCCGGGAAACTGGACCACATTCCATAAGGCTTTGATCCTCTCTGTTCCCCCCCCCCCCACACACACATCCTTCTCATTGCAATCTACCACTTTTCGATTTTGTCTGTGGGGTTTAGCCTAATTCCTGCGTGCGTTCAAGAGGTTTCCGTGGAACTGCACAGCAGTAACTGAAAAATGGAAGCCAACATTGGCAGTTCAGAGCAGCGTGGATCTTGTGACCTAGGCTTCCCCAAAAAAGCACAAAGCAGATTCCTGATCCCGACAAAACCCCTTTTATTCAACAAATGTGAATTCCTCTCATTCACATTCAGCCAAGGCCTGGCAAACAGACTTTCAAAGGTGTATTTATGACCACAGACCTTATCTAGCTTGGAAAGATGACATGTAAATATTTTTCCAAATGAGGTGGTGTGCAAGGAAAGACTGGGCACAGAGTCTCTGAAATTCACGGACAGATCTTCACGCTCCTGAAATAAATGAACAAATGAATTGTCTCCTGCAAAAGTCCACTCCAGCAAAGTCTTTCAAGGGAGAATTGAAGTTGGGAAAATCCCAATGAAAGCACTTCTTAAATGTTTCAAACCCTCCCGTAATCCCTAGGAAATATTCTTCCACCTCCAGTCTTTTGGTTGGAAAACACCTTTCATTGCAACCGTATTGGCACAATACAAAATTCTCATCGCTCTACTTCCCACCATCCATCTCTCTCTCTCTCTCTCTCTCTCTCTCTCTCTCTCTCTCTCTCTCTCTCTCTCTCTCTCTCTCTCTCTCTCTCTCTCTCTCTCTCTCTCTCTCTCTCTCTCATTTTTTAATGGTTTCCCCTTTTTTATATACTTTCCTGCAGCTGTCTTGTCCCCAAAGTAACCCCTCTTCGCTTTTTCCTTTCCTTCACACTCACTACCTCTCTGCATGTCTCCCACCGAATGGTTGGGAGGGTTATTTTATCGATCCATTTTTTTTTTTTTGCGGTTTATTTTCTTAAGTGGAAAAAGGGGAAAGAAAAAAGAAAACATCCTTATACGTGCCAAGGGAAAAATGAAACCAGCCAGCGTTCTCTAATTTTGCACTCAGGTTCCCGTAATAAGGCTGATAGGTATGAAATCACTCACAGTGTTGGGGGAAAGCCCTTTAGGGTAGTCTCTACCAATGGACTGAAACTGATGCGGGAGAATCAGCAGGGAAAAACGACTGTCACACCTTCTTCCCTGCACATCAACCTTCATTTGTGAGATTGTGGACAAGATGTCTACCAGTCTCCTCCAAAAACAGTTTTTTTGTTCTTGACTTCCTCTTGATAGAAGGGACATGGTGGCCCAGTGGCTAAGACGCTGAGCTTGTCGATCAGAAAGGTTGGCAGTTCAACGGTTTGAATCCCTAGCGCCGCATAACGGAGTGAGCTCCTGTTACTTGTCCCAGCTTCTGCCAACCTAGCTTGGAAGCACATAAAAATGCAAGTAGAAAAACAGGAACCACCTTTGGTGGGAAGGGAACAGCGTTCCGTGCACCTTTGGCATTGAGTCATGCCGGCCACATGACCCCAGAGACATCTTCGGACAGCGCTGGCTCTTCGGCTTTGAAACGGAAATGAGCACCGCCCCCTAGAGTCAGGAACGACCAGCACAGATGCGCGAGAGGAAAAAAATCCTCCTGATAAGTCAGCCTGTTCCTCTCAATCCTTCCTGATTCACCCAAAGGTGCTTTTTCAAAAGGCAACTGGACTTAGTTTTTGCTTGAAGACATTTTGCTTCTAATCCAAGAAGCTTCTTCAGTTCTGACTGTCTTGAAGTCATTTTGCTTCTCATCCAAGAAGCTTCTTCAGTTCTTCAGTTCACATAGACCATATAGAGTCGAGGTGGCGCAATGGATAGAGTGCAGTACTGCAGGCGATTTCAACTGACTGCTAGCTGCAGTTTGGCAGCTCGAATGTCACTAGACTCAAGGTCGACTCAGCCTTCCGTCCTTCCGAGGTGGGTAAAATGCAGACCCAGATTGTTGGAGGTAAGAGGCTGATTCTGTAAACCGTTTAGAGAGGGCTGTAAAAGCATCTGTGAAGTGGTATATAAGTCTAGGTTCTAGTGCTAAACAAGTTCTCTTTGTTATGGGAACCATCTGCCTTCCTCTTCACACCTGTTGAGATGTCCTTGAGAAGTTTCCAGACTCTCCCAAGCCTCAGTGGAACTGCAGAAGTTTCATTTCTCCAACTAACCCATTCATAACCAACACTTCCCCTCCCTTACTCTAACGACAAGTTGAAAGGAAGAGTCACGTACCCGTATCCAAGAAGCGCCTTCAGTTCTGACTGTCCTTGAATATGTTTTGCTTCTCATCCAAGAAAAAGCACTTTTGAGACAACCTGGATGACTAAAAGTTTCCAAAGACACATCCTTAATTAAGTGATCTCTCAAATGTATGAAACATACCAAGCAGGGTCCTTTCCTGTGATTGTCTCCTGTGTAGCAAAACAAAGATTAAAAACTGGCATACTACTCTTGTGTAATGATTAGATGTTTTTGCCCCCTAAATGATCAAGAGGAATGGGCTACAGACATTCAGCAGTTAGACTAGCAGTTAGACTTATATACCGCTTCATAGGGCTTTCAGCCCTCTCTAAGCGGTTTACAGAGTCAGCATATCGCCCCCACAATCTGGGTCCTCATTTTACCCACCTCGGAAGGATGGAAGGCTGCGTCAACCCTGAGCCGGTGAGATTTGAACCGCCGAGCTGCCGAACTAGCAGTCAGCTGAAGTGGCCTGCAGTACTGCATTCTACCCACTGCGCCACCTCGGCTCTCAGGCTAGACAATCTTAAATTGAGTCAAAAGTACCCAGTTTGAGTTATCATGCTGGGCATTGCATAAATGAGGGGTACAGAAGGAAGAAAACAAAATTTAAATTTAAATTGAGAGTTAAATGAAGGCAGGTGTCAAATAAATTAAATACTGTTACGATTTTTCTCCATTTATTTGATATTTTGGAATGGAATGGAGATTAGATAGAAATAAAATGGGATGGAAAGGAATGGAAGACACTATAAAATGGAATGGAATGGAACATAAAATAGAACAGAATTCTTTATTGACCAAATGTGATTGTACACACAAGGAATTTTTCCTTCAATTGTATCAAGAATTTGGAGGCGCACCTGTTGTGGGGCCCCAGCAGCCAGAAGAGCTGGCAGCAGATTCGGATAGTGGGGAGGTTGGGGAGGAATATGGGCCAGTCCTGGAGTCTGGGGAAGGCTCTGCTGAGGGCTCTGTGTTGGAGGCAGAGAGGGGGCCAGAGCCCTATGCTGGTTATCAGCTGCCTTGAGAATCACACATTAGTAAGGCAGAAGAATAGCTGGAGCCTGTTCCCAGTGTGCGCATGCGCAGAGTTGCCAGACAAAGGGAACAGCTAAAGAACAGGGGTCAACTTGGGAGTAAGGCCACAGTTGGATGATGAATGGCCCCTCCCAGAGGAAATAAAAGAGGAGTCAAAGGGGAATGGAGTTTGCAGGAGACAATTAGTTTGCTTCATTGATTCGTGACTTTTTGAGATGCCTGGCCAATTTCTGCAGAAATTGGCCTGGCAGCTCTCCAAGCCAGAGAAGGTCTGTGACCGTAAATCCTCCCTTGAAAGATGTTCCTGGATGTAAATGAGCAGAATTCACAGTCAATGAATAAAATATTTTTTTGCCCGTGCAAGGAGTTTGCTTCTTGCTCTCAGGAAACCTGGGTCAGAACAGCCCCACAGAAACATGAAATGTCTTTGGCTGCTTGGAAATAGGACACTTCTCTCTTACCTTTATTTGGAAATCATTTTTCCTGAAGTCATGATTAAAATATGTTGAGTGTTTTAATTGATCTTGCTCCGTTTAGGAAACCTGCCCACTAAGGTTAGGCATGACAAAAGACATTGAAAAAGGCTTCTAATTTGAATTGTTGTCGGGAAAGAAAAAGAAAGAGGCAGTTACTAACAGGAGGAAATCTTTAAATAATAGAGTGAGTGGAAGAGGAAGAGGGAATTAATCTGACTTTGCCTTAATGGCACTAAGTACGGAGGCCAGAGGGGGAACCGAAGGAATTTGTGGAGGAATTTAAAGGAAAGATGGTCATTTTCTTTGCCTTTGAATTTTTCTTTCTTTAAGGGAAGAAGCAATGTTGTCCACCTATTTCGAGACCATCAACGACCTGCTCTCGTCCTTTGGACCGGTTCGTGATTGTTCTCACAATAACGGAGGCTGTACCCGCAACTTCAAATGTGTATCGGATCGTCAGGTGGACTCAACCGGTTGTGTGGTAGGTACAACTTCCCTGACTCAAGGGAAGGTGGATGCCTTGGATTGGTGTTACAAAAAGATGCTTTGGAGAGGTTGAGAATTCAGACCTTCTCTTCATTTGCAGCTCCTTGAAGGAGACATGATATTCTCTGTCTGTCTGTCTGTCTGTCTGTCTGTCTGTCTCTCTCTCTCTCTCTCTCTCTCTCTGTCTTCCTGTGTCTCTCTCTGCCTCTGCCTCTCTGTCTCTGTTTCTCTCTCTTTCTGTGTTTCTATCACTCTGTCTCTCTCTCTCTCTCTGTCTCCCTCTGTCTATCTCTTTTTCTGTGTCTCGCTCTCTGTGTCTCGCTCTCTGTGTCTCGGTCTCTCTGTCAGTCTGTCTCTCTCTCTCTGTCTCCCTGTGTCTCTATCTGTCTCTATCTCGGTCTCTGCCTCCCTCTCTCTGCCTCTCTCTCTCTCTGTGTCTCTCTTCCTGTGTCTCTGTCTCTTTCTCTCTGTCTCTGTCTCTCTGTATCTCTCTGTCTCTCTCTCTGTGTCTGTCTCTCTCTCTTTGTCTCTCTCTCTTTCTGTGTCTGTCTCTGTGTCTCTGTCTCTTTCTGTCTCTCTCTGTCTTCCTATGTCTCTCTCTGTCTCTGTCTCTGCCTCTCTCTCTCTCTGTCTCTCTCTGTGTGTCTCTCTCTTTCTGTGTCTCTGTGTCTCTGTCTCTTTCTGTCTCTGTCTCTCTGTCTCTCTCTGTGTGTCTCTGTTTCTCTCTCTCTCTTTGTCTCTCTTTCTCTTTTTCTGTGTCTCTGTCTCTTTCTCTCTGCCTCTCTTTGTCTCTCTCTCTGTCTCTCTGTCTTCCTGTGTCTCTGTCTCTGTCTCTCTCTTTGTCTCTCTTTCTCTGTGTGTGTCTCTCTCTGTGTGTCTCTCTTTTTCTGTGTCTCTGCCTCTCTCTCTGTCTCTCTCTCTCTCTTTTTGTCTCTCTTTCTCTCTGTGTGTGTCTCTCTGTGTCTCTTTCTGTGTCTCTTTCTGTGTCTCTGTCTCTCTCTCTGTCTCTCTCTGTCTCTCTCTCTCTCATGTTCAACTTGTGTTTATTCTGTCATTTTTGGGGAATCTACGTCATGTGTTCAAAACCTTCCCTTCTAATGATTCTAATGAAATGGCTGTTATGCTTCTAGGTTTATCTCTCTCTTGGCTTTTTGCACATAGCATGTGAGGTCATTGTATTAATTTACTTGAGTGAAAGCAAACTGGATTTATTTGGGATATCATATACCTTGCAGTATTTCATTCCTCCTCTCCTCCTCCTCCTCCTCCTCCTCTCCTCCTCCTTCTCCTCCCCTTGTCCCTGCCCCTTCCCCTTCCCCTCCCCCCTTCCTCCTCCTCCATTTTCATCTCCTTCCCCCTCTTCCTCTTCCTCCTCCACAATTTCCAACTCTTTCCCCCTCCCCCTCCTCTTCCTCCTCCTCTTCCTCCTCTCTTCCTTCTCCTCTGTCTCCCCCTACTCTTCCTCTTCCTCCATTTCCATCTCCTCCTCCTCCTCCCCCCATGCCTTCTTGGTGCGTCAGCAAATATATGAGATGCTACCTGCCATACAACCAAGGCATCGATTATAAACAGCTGTTGTGCTACACCAAAACAGGGAGCTTTATTATCTGTTTACCCTTTTATATCTTTACCACCTGGCTCTCTATTGGCGTCTCCTTTCAGGTGAACATGCAGACTTAAAAAGGTGGCCAGAGAGGCTCTGCTGTAACCAGAGGTAGATGAGCTAGAGGTAGATGAGACCCAGATCTCCAAGCAGGAAACCTTTCTGGCAGGGGAGGAGCATCATTCACCTTCTAGATGTAGAACCTGCAACCTTTTGTAGTCTTTATGCCAAGCACCTTCCATCATTGGCCACACTGATTTGGGATGAATGAATGAGGACAGTGAGCACCAACTTTCATATCATAGAGACCCCATGGATCACATTCCTCCAGGACTTCCTGTCCTCTACCATCCTCTGGAGTCCATTTAAGCTCCGGTGACTCCATCCAGCCACCTCCTTGTCTGCCATCCCCTTCTTCTTCTTTTGCCCTCCATCCTTCCCAGCATGAGGGAGTCCTTTCTTCTCATCAGGTGGCCAAAGTCTTTGAGTTTCCTCTTCAGGATCTGGCCTTCTAAAGAGCAGTCAGGGTTGATCTCCTCTAGGACTGACCGGTTGGATGGCCTTGCAGTCCAAGGGACTCAATGCAGGAGTCTTCTCCAGCACCAGAGTTCAAAGGCCTCCATTCTTTGGTGCTCAGCCTTCCTTATGGTCCAACTTTCACAGCCATCCATTGCAACTGGGAAAACCACAGCCTTGATTAGACACACGTTTGATTGGCAGGGTGTTGTCTCTGCTTTTTAGGATGCTATCCAGATTTGCCATCTCTTTCCTCCCCAGGAGCAAGCCTCTTTTAATTTCTTGGCTGCCGTCCCCATCTGCGGTGATCTTGGAGCCCAGGAAAATTAAATCTGTCACTACCTCCATGTCTTCCCCATCTATTTGCTATTGAGAGGGCCGGATGCCATGATTTTAGTTTTCTTCATGTTGAGTTGGAACTTCACATCCCTTGATTAATTTCCAGATAATATCTACCACTTGGCTGACCAGTCAAGGAGAAGATCTGAGAAGGAGGGGGGGAGGGAATGACCACCGTGAATGGCTAAACATTTTTTAGAGAAGAAATCGCTATTCTAAAAGGCCTCATTTGGAAGCTGAAAGAAGGACGATTGTCAAATCGTAAATCAGGGGCAGCTCTGCTGCAGCATACCTACCATAGAAACCCATTTGTTTATTTGCTTACATACAAGTTGTCCTCAACTTACAACAATTCATGTAGTGACTGTTTGAAATTACAATGCCATGGGAAAATGCCACTTATGAGCATTTTTTTCACCTGACGCTTTGGAGCATCCCATGGTCAGCTGATCCAAATTAGAACACTAGGCCACTGATTCATATTTATGATGGTTGCAGCATCGGGGGGGGGGGGGGACACACCCAACCCCCTTTTGTGACCTTTTGACATCCCAAGTGAATGGGACTTAACGACGGGTGTTTCCTAACTTAACAACGGCGATGATTCCCTTAACCGCCGTGGCAAAGAAAGATCGGAAAACGAAGGACAATTCCCTGAACAACTGACTCGCTTAGCAAAGAGAAATGTTTGGGCTTGATTGCTAAGTCCTAAATTGAGAACTACCTGTATTTATTCTTCCTAGCAGGGAGACAGAGTTGCTTCTTTGTGCGTAAATAAAAAAGAGGAATGTTTGTCTAGATGCAACAGCAACTGAAATATTTAATTACAGCCGGAGAGAATTCATCCTTCTGTGGAATCGTTCCTGTGCTCCGCAGGGTAGTTAGCACCGGGAATTGTTTAGAAAGAGTCAGGATATTTAAGCTTAGAAGAGAAACGCATTTGAACGTCTGTGCAAGGAATAATAATAATGGATACCTCTTGTAAAAAAAAGGGAGGGAGAGGAAAAGAGGAAGGAAAGACAGGGGAATAAGAAGGAGAGGCGCCGGAGGAGAAAGTTTATGCTGCTCACTGTGGTGAACTTATTTTCTATTTTCTATTTCTTTTCTTTTTTTGAAAAGTAGGAAAAGTTCCAGTGTAAGAGCTGATAATGAGAGCACAGGGGACTAGATAAAACAATTCCCCCGGTATTTCTGACTGGAAATGTTACTTTGGCCCCTTGGTTTGCATACACAGCCCCTCTCGTCGGCGTACAGCTTCTCAAAATGCTACAGAAATATTTAGAACAGGGTAGAGTTGTGGCCCACACAGCTTTGAATACGGTACAATTCTTTTCGTGCGACTCTCGGAAGAAACGTCCTTCTGGGTTCAGTTCCAAGTGGTGGGGGGGAAGACACTGGATTCACGGAGGCTGCTTGGAAAGATGGTTTAATGGTGGACAGGACCACACGGTTTGAGATCCTGGGCAAAATAGGGCAGAGATGCTGAGAGTGCCCTGGGTTTCATGCCCTCTGTTGGGCTTTTGAATTTGAGCTTGTATTCTGATTGGTTGTCAGACTCTCATGAGGCCATGCAGGGGTAACATTGTAGGTTTTCTATGTCCCAGGCTTGGTTGAGCCTTGCTGGGTGATGTCATCTTCCTAGGTGCCATGTGGTGAGGTCTGTTGCTAAATTGGTCCTATCATTTCCTTTCATGGCCGTGTCTTTTGTGTTGCAGATGAGCTGGCTCAGGCCTTAATGGCCCATTTGACAAAGATGTGGGAGATGAGTTCCTGCCTCCCTTTGAGGGGAAAAATTCTGCCCTTTAATATTTCCTAGAATGTTTCATTTCCTAGGAGAGGGCTGGGTGCAAACTTCCTACATGACGATGAGTCTACAGTTCCCTAATGAAGCTGGAGGAGAAATCTTTGAGCCAGAGAAGATAACAAATATACGATAATCATTGTCAACCACCTACAGTCTCACTGTAATAGTCTGACCCTGCAGTGGTGCCCACATTTATTTTCCAAACTTTTCTCAGAATAGATAGATAGATAGATAGATAGATAGATAGATAGATAGATAGATAGATAGATAGATAGATAGATAGAACTAGAACTAGAACTAGAACTAGAGATAGATGGATAGATAGATAGATAGATAGATAGATAGATAGATAGATAGATAGATAGATAGATAGATAGATAGATAGATAGTCCCACACACACTTTACTACCTCCTCCTTCATTGCCTGCTCCTCCTTGGAGTCCTTCAAAAGTCTTCTCAAATTATGTTCAATGATTAAATGAAGATACCTTGCTGAAATGAAGCTCAATTAAAACACTCCTATTTATGACGGTCTCCCCAGGGTCACCTGTTACCCTTTAACAATCTTCTGACAAGCCAAGCCAACGAGGAAGCCAGTTTCACTTAACAGCTGGGTGACTAACGAATCGAGCACGGTGATTCCCTTAAGGACTGTGCGAAAAAAGTTCCATCAAATGGGGCAAAGCCCACTTCACCGATGTCTGACTTAGTGTTGTGGCCTGTCGGCCATGGGCCCCTCCAGCAGCCAGATCAGAGGAGGAGGCATAGGAGTCAAGATCGGTATCGAGACAACCAGAGAGCTCTGAGGGGGAAGAGGGAATGGAGCTGTCAGAGAGAGAGAGAGAGAGAGAGAGAGAGAGAGAGAGAGAGAGATGGAGGCGGAGCCTGGGCTGTCCATCATCCCTCAGATGGAGAGTCAACAGCCCCCAGGTCTGGAGGTGGCAGAGGAGGAAGACAAGGAACAGCTGGGTCCAGTGCCTGACATGCAGATGTGCAGAAGGCAGAGGAGAGGAGAGCAGTGGAAATCTATGGGCCAGTCCTTGGGATGGAAGAGCCCCTGCTACTAGCAAAGCCCCACCCTAATTCTGGAGATAAAAGGCAGGTGGAGAAGATAAATAGATGTGGCAGAGGAGAGGAGAGCAGTGGAAATCTATGGGCCGGTCCTTGGGATGGAAGAGCCACCGCTGCTAGTGAGGCCCACTCCAGCTCTGCCGATAAAAGGCAGGGGGAGGAGATGAATAGATGTGGCAGACAACTATTCATCTTCCAGCTGGACAGACTTGTTAGCCTGTGAGAAAATGTCCCATTATAGTGGTAAGTCGAGGACTCCCTTTATCCAATGTGGATTTCAGGATTTCAGTGACTTTTTAAAGCTTGGAACAGACTCCAACAACTCAAGGGAGGTGATCGAAAGACAAATGCTCGGGAAGATGCAGATTTTTTTTCCCGGTTCACCAGGCTCAATTGCCTAGTTGCTATCGTTCTTGATGGATCTACCCAAGCGTTACTACTCAGCTTGTGGCGCCTGTTAGGAATCTGCCCGCCAGTTCCTGAAGCTCAGCTGCTGCCCGGCTGATCCGTGCCCATCCAGGGAAGGTTGTTTTATAGACAATGGAGCTAATTTATAGAAGCAGCAGATGTTAACGGCTTGACATCAAACGATACTGGAGAGAGGATTTTTGCCGGGATTTCAGGAGCTTTTAAAAACAGATTGTCTGGGCCTGGGTGGGGAGGGATGCCATTGTTCCCTTCCTTTGACAGTGAGATTTCCCTTTGTCCTTTTCATATCTTTCTGCAGGGGGTTATTATGCTTTTCCCCACGTTGTGGGGTCTTTTTTTCCCCTCTCCCTTTCTAATTCCCAGGTATTTCCGGAGCACCAAAACCAGTGGTGGGATTCAGCCAGTCCGCACCTATCCGGGAGAACCGGTTGTTAACTTTCTAAGCAGTTCGGAGAACCGGTTGTTGGAAGAAATCTCCTTTTGTTTTTTCTCACTTTACAGGGCTAATCCTGTAAGGAAGGCAGGAAGGAAACATTCTAATTTGTTGCCCTGCTTACAGAAACTGCCTCTCCGATTAACCCTTATGACATTGTAACATGCTAAGGCGAAGCTCCCATCGACCTGAGTGACGTTGAGTTGGCCACGCCCACAGTCATGTGACCACCGTGCCACGCCTACCCAGCTGGTCATTAGGACAGAGAACCAGTTGTTAAATTATTTGAGTTCCATCACTGAGCAAAACCATCTCTTTGCTTTGATGAAGCAAAACGCTCTCGGGGGCGAAACCTTGGCTGATATTTAGAAGAGCGTGCTAGACTAATTTGAAAAAGGTGGCTGTTTATCACTCCATCCAAGCATTCTGTTAGCACTGGATGGGTGAGATTATATTGGTCCGTGATGGGGAATCTATGACATGCGTGCCGGAAGTGGTATGCAGAGCCATCTCTCCACGTATGCGAGCTGTTGCGCATCACTCTTTCAGGTTCTGGCATGCATGTGCATGCTGGCCAGCTGGTCTTCACATATGGGAGTGCTAGAAACTGGAAGATCAGGTGACTGACACCATGCACATGATAGAAACCAGAAGCTCCGCTTCCTGGCATGCATGTGCGCTGGAACTGGAACTGCTCTTCCAGTTTTTGGCGCTCCCGTGCATGCGCACCGGGGAACTACTCTTTGGGTTTCCGGCGTGCGCACATGCACAGTCCTGTTTCAGCACTCGGGGCCGAAAAGGTTCACCAATCCTGGTATAGGTTCTCCTGCTTGAGCAGGGGGCTGGACTAGAAGACCTCCAAGGTTCCTTCCTGCTCTGCTCTGCTCTCCTCTGCTCTGCTCTGTTCTACCCTACCCTACCCCACTCCACTCCACTCCACATTCTCTTCTCTTCTATTCTATTCTATTCCCTATTCTATTCTATTCCCTATTCTATTCTGTTCTATTCTATTCCCTTCCCTATTCTATTCTATTCCATTTTCTTCCCTATTCTATTCCCTTCCCTTCCCTATTCTATTCTAATCTATTCTATTCTAATCCCTATTCTATTCTGTTCTATTCTATTCTAATCCCTATTCTATTCCATTCCCTTCCCTATTCTATTCCTATTCTATTCTATTGTATTCCCTATTCTATTCTATTGTGTTCCCTATTCTATTCTATTCTATTCCCTTCCCTTTCTTATTCCTATTGTATTCTATTCCTTTCACAATTCCCTTCCCTATTCTATTCTATTATAATTATATTATATTCCCTTTCCTATTCCCTTCCCTGTTCTATTCTATTCCCTTCCCTATTCTATTCTCTTCCCTTCCCTATTCCTATTCTATTCTATTCTATTCCCTTCCCTATTCTATTCCCTTCCCTATTCTATTCTATTCTATTTTATTCTATTCCATTCCCTATTCTATTCTATTCTATTCCCTTCCCTTCCCTTCCCTATTCTATTCTATTCTATTCTATTCTATTCCATTCCCTATTCTATTCTCTTCCCTATTCCCTTCCCTTCCCTATTCTATTCTATTCCCTTCCCTATTCCCTTCCCTATTCCCTTCCCTATTCCCTTCCCTATTCTATTCTATTCTATTCTATTCCCTTCCCTATTCCCTTTCCTATTCTATTCCCTTCCCTATTCTATTCTATTCTATTTTATTCTATTCCATTCCCTATTCTATTCTATTCTATTCCCTTCCCTTCCCTATTCTATTCTATTCTATTCCCTTCCCTATTCCCTTCCCTATTCCCTTCCCTATTCCCTTCCCTATTCCCTTCCCTATTCTATTCTATTCTATTCTATTCCATTCCCTATTCTATTCTCTTCCCTATTCTCTTCCCTTCCCTATTCTATTCTATTCCCTTCCCTATTCCCTTCCCTATTCCCTTCCCTTCCCTATTCTATTCTATTCTATTCCCTTCCCTATTCCCTTCCCTATTCCCTTCCCTATTCCCTTCCCTATTCCCTTCCCTATTCTATTCTATTCCATTCCCTATTCTATTCTCTTCCCTATTCTCTTCCCTTCCCTATTCTATTCTATTCTATTCCCTTCCCTATTCCCTTCCCTATTCCCTTCCCTATTCCCTTCCCTATTCCCTTCCCTTCCCTTCCCTTCCCCATTCTATTCTATTTTATTCCTGTTCTGTTCTGTTCTGTTCTGTTCTGTTCTGTTCTGTTCTGCTCTATTCCATTCCATTCCCTATTCTACTCTACTCTATTGTATTCCAAAGTTTGTTTTTGTTTTTCTACATTAATAAGAAAAAGAGCTAAGCTTAATAGAAAAAAAAAAGATGAAGAGGAGAACAAAACCTTTTAAGCAATTTCTTTCACTTATTTCCCTGAAATGTTTGGAAACAGCACCTGTAAACAAGCATTCTGAGTCTTCATAAAGTGGGAAATGCATCCGCTGTTCTCGCCATTAGCGGGAATTGTTTTTGTTTTTGGCGGGGAAGAAAAACAATCGAGAACAGCAGGGATGTTTGTGTTTCTGAGCAAATGGGCTTGCCATTTTTTGCATTTCGTTCCTTTCATCTTGGTTTCAAAGTCCCTCATTTGGAGTCCATTTGCAACTGTTTTGAGTCTAGCCAAATGAGCCTTGGACCTTATGATTTAGTTTAGTTTAGTTTAGTTTAGTTTAGTTTAGTTTAGTTTAGTTTAGTTTAGTTTAGTTTAGTTTAGTTTAGTTTAGTTTAGTTTAGTTCAGTTTATTGCCATTGCCCATCATACAACGAAATTAAAGGCCATCTTCAGTGTACATTATAACAATCAAAATAAAAAGACAAACACCTCCTTCGCATCCTACACAATTGAATTGAAAACCCCTGATATTGCATTAATATTACATTATATCGTAGAATTCAACATAGTTACTGTCCTGGGATAGAAGCTGTTTTTCAGCCTATTTGTCCTTGTCTTTATTATCCTGTACCGGCTGCCAGATGGTAATAGTTCAAAAAAAAGAGGGGTGCCCAGGATGAGATGGATCTTTAAGGATGTTTCTTAAGGCAGCTATAAAGCTCTTCCGAAGTGGGGAGAGGGCAACCCCTGATCCTCTGGGCAATGACGTTGACCCTCTGGAGCGCATCCAATCTGTCCCTGTGCAATTGGCAAACCAGACACAGGCGCAGTAAGTTAAAATACTCTCTATGGTGCAGCGGTTGAAGGTCACCAGGAGTTTTCCATCCAGTTGTTGTTTCCTGAGAAGTCTCAGGTCGTATTATCTCTGCTGGGCCCTTTTGACCAGGGCTGCAATGTGAGTTATCCTCTTTTTGTGATAACACCCAAAAAACTTAAAACTGGCCACTTGCTTCACTCGGTCTCCATCAATAAGCAAGGTTCTGGATGTCTGACTTATTGTCTGATGGACACGTTGCAGGAACATATTAGAGAAGCTCCAATGGACCTCACTAAGATGCTTTCTTGCATCGTTTGCAAAGATCCAAGAACGACTTGTCTCGGTGTTTCCTTAAACTGCCGGCTTCTACCTCCCATCTTCCTCGGCTCAGTTTGATAGTTTTGCAGAAATAAATGATCCAAAACTGACTATCCTTCCTGGATACCAACCACCCAACCAACCAGTCAACCGGAGAACGTTTTCTGCAGGGCTGCCTTGACGGAGAACGCTTCGCCTGCGATCATCCTGGGAGACTTATTGGCTGAGTAGAATATTGATTTTCTAATAATTTCTAGTCCTCTTCTAGTCCGGTGTCACCAGGGAGGCAGATCAGAAATTGGACTGCCGCTGAATTGCTGCCGGATTGATTAAAACTCACAGTAATTATTGCTTCTTGGCTGTTCGAGGCAGGCTGATCAATCCTCGGATTCTTTCGGCAGCCTCAGGAAATGGGTATTAATGGGTTAGCATTCCATCAGCCCTGAAGGAGAAACGTGGAGGGGCAACCAACGAAGTCATGGAGATCGTTCATACGGTTGCCAATATTTCCCCAGGTATGGAAGCTTAGAACTGAAGAAGACCCAAGTATGGAAACTATGATGCCACCAAGGTCCTACCTCATCTGAGATGGGTGGATCCTAACCGGTTTACTACCGGTTCGCGCTTGCGCAGAAGTGTCTGGTGGGCGGGTGGAATCTCCCACCACTGCCACTAGGTGGTTCAGCTGAAGTGGGCTGAATTGGGAGCAACCCACCTCTGCAACCCACCCTCTGTAGTTAAATCAACGATTCCTTTATTAGGAGCACCAGCAGCAAAACGTTTCTCTCAATGCAGGCTAACAGGTCTGCCCAACAGGGAGGTAAATAATTGTCTACCACACATATTCATCTCTGCCCCCTGCCTTTTATCCCCAGAGCTAGGATAGGGCTTTGCTAGCAGCGATGGCTCTTCCATCCAAGAACCAGCCCATAGATTTCCATTGCTCTCCTCTCCTCTGTTTTCTGAGAATCCATGCATCAGGCACTGGACTCATCTGTTCCTCCCCTTCTTCATCAGCCACTCCCTCACCTGGGGGCTGTTGACTCTCCATCTGAGGGCTGATGGACAGCCCAGTCTCTGTCTCTGTCTCTGTCTCTCTCTCTGCCAGCTCCATTCCCTCTTCCCCCTCGGAGCTCTCAGGTTGCTTTCATGCTGACCCTGACTACTACTACTACTACTACTACTACTACTACTACTACTACTACTACTACTCTGATTTGGCTGCTGGAGGTGCCTGTGGCTGACAGGCCGCAACAGAAGGATGGATGGAGGGAACAGCTTGCTTTCAGAAGTTATGGGTGCTCCATCACTGGAAGTTTTCTTTTTTTTTAATTTTACTTATTTAGTTTGTCAAACATGTATGAGATAACAGGCATAAGTGCAAACATGGACATGAACACAGGAAATGGGTACAAATAAATGGGGACAGTAGGACAGGGATGGTAGGCACACTGGTGCACTTATGCATGCCCCCTTTACGGACCTCTTAGGAGTGGGGTGAGGTCCACAGTAGGCAATTTAAGGTGGAAGCTGTGGGGGGTTTGAAGATGTCAGGTAGAGCATTCCAGGCGTTGACCACTCTGTGGCTGAAGTCGTATTTTCTGCAATCGAGCTTGGAGCGGTTTCCCTTGAGTTTGTATCGATTGTTTGCCTGTGTATTATTGCGGTTGAAGCTGAAGTAGTCGTTGACAGGTAGGATGTTGTAGCAGACAATTTTGTGTACTATGCTTAGATGAGACCGTGGGCAGCGTAGTTCTAAGTTGTCCAAAACTTTGAGCCTGGAGGCATAAAGGATTCTATTGTGAGCAGAGGAGTGGAGGACTCTTCTCGTGAAATAGCCCTGGACTCGCTCGATTATGTTAATGTCTGATATGCAGTGCGGATTCCAGGCAGATGAGCTGCATTCGTCTGGCAAAAGTTTTGTACGCTCTAGTTTGCAGTACAATGTTACCAGAGAATAAGCTTCACTTCTTTAATAAGCTTCTCTTTAAGAAGAGACTGCACACCAATTTGTCGGAAATGGTAAAGACTTTCCTGCTTGAGCAGGGGGTTGGACTAGAAGACCTCCAAGGTCCCTTCCAACTCTTTATTCTGTTAATGCAAAGTCATTGGAGTCAAGTTCATGATTCTAGAAGAAAAATCACTGGCTATGCTCCCCATACATTTCTAACCCTTTTACTAACAGGGTTTCTTCAAACTCCCCCCCCCCCTCTCTCTCTCTTGGCCTCTTGCCTCTTTTGAGGCACAAGATTAACAACTTGCAATTAAGGGACTGCCCGTTTTTGGAACTGGATTACAGTTCTGCAGTTGTGATTAAGCTAATCACAATGATCCAAGTTTATTTAACCCATAAATACATCACTGCAAGCCTTAAGAATCCTGCCAGGAACGTTGGAGGGCCAGATCCGGTAGAGATTTACGATGAGGTTGGCCGGTCTTTAGGTCTCTCAATTCTAGTTCAGAAGGCAGAAGGACAAGGTTGGGATTTCCAATGAGTTGTTGGCAGAAGTAGGAAGAATAAGAACAATAAATTACATTTAGATGCTGCCTGCCTCCCAGCTACTTTAGTTTATACATTCTGTGCAAACATGTTTTTTTTTTAAATAAGCAAAGGTTTTGCGGTCTGGAAGGCAAGGACAGTCAAATATCCAGCGGTCAGAGGCTGCAAATATGTAAATGTGTTTGAAAATTATTATTATTATTTATAATGTGTCCGTCTTCCAGCTTTGCTTTGCTTGGAAGAGGCCATTTGTAATTTGACTTCTCACAGATCTGGGGTAGCTGGGATTTTTGCTGCTATAAATATGCTACATTTAGGCAAGAAAAACTAAATGCACAGGTACAGTGTAGGTGGCACTTGGCACAATAGTAGCAACTGTGAGAAGGATCTTGGAGTCCTAGTGGACAACCATTTAAATAGGAGCCAGCCGTGGGCAGCAGCTGCCCAAAAAGCCAACACAGTTCTAGGCTGCATTAACAGAGGGATGGAATCAAGATCACGTGAAGGGTTAATACCACTTTATAAGGCTTTGATAAGGCCACACTTGGAATACTGCATCCAGTTTTGGTCACCACGATGTAGAAAAGATGTGGAGACTCTAGAAAGTGTGCAGATAAGAGCAACAAAGAGGATTTAGGGGACTGGAGGCTAAAACATATGAAGAAAGGTTGCAGGAACTGGGCATGTCTAATATAATGAAAAGAAGGACTAGGAGAGACATGATAGCAGTCTTCCAATATTTGAGGGGCTGCCCCAAAGAAGGGGGAGTCAACCTATTCTCCGAAGCACATGAAGGCAGGACAAGAAGCAACAGCTGGAAACTAATCAAAAGAGAAGCAACTTAGAACTAAGGAGAAATTTCCTCACAATTAGAATAATTAATCTGTGGAACAACTTGCCTCCAGAAGTTGTGAAGGTTTTTAAGAAGATGTTGGATAACCATTTGTAGGGTTTCCTGCTTAAGCAGGGGGTTGGACTAGAAGACCTTCAAGGTCCCTTCCAACTCTGTTATTCTATTTTTTATTCAGGAATCCCATCAGACATTTGCTGGAACTATTACTCCACCCCACTTGTTACCTTCTTCCTGACATCCAGAGAGTATTTCCCCCTTTCCATTCCCCTCCACCCGTTCCTCTTTGCCCTGGTTTCAGAGAAATAAGTAATAGGAGGAGTTGCAGGGGAAGATAAGAGTTCTACTTAATAACGGAAGGCATTGATTAATGCTCACTTTAACCACTCAATATTGGAAAATGCTTGCTGGGAAACTAAAATTAAAAACCGTTGTCCAATTGTTTTCAGCTGGAATAAATGCATTAAGAGCTCTTCTATGTTAGAAAACCAGCTCTCTCTGGTTAGAAAATGAAAACAGCTCTATTTGAAATCCCAACACCTTGGGTCTAGTGACGCTTTTTATATATCTCATTTTTTTTTTCTATGGTGATAATTTTTGTGTATCTTGTTTTTTTCTATGTTTTTTCTATGTTTCTATATTTTTTTCACTTTTATGTTTTATAACTGTTATTTTAATAGCAAATCCTTCATAAAAGTTATTGCATTACATTCTTGATTAAATTACCTTCCATTTTATGGTACTGCTCCCCCCCAAAAGTGGTGTTATTGGAAATCAAACCTCCCTCTTTACGACTTATATTGTTTTATTTAGTTTCCTAGTATGATTTGATTGCTTATGTAGTATTCCATGACTATCAGTAAGTGTTGTATCTGGTTAGAAAATGAAAACAGCTCTATTTGAAATCCCAACACCTTGGGTCTAATGACACTTTTTCATGATGAATGAATGTATGAATGAATGATGAATGTATTTATGAATGACTATGATCATAATTTATCACTTATGTCTCTTATGTACATTGAGAGCTTATGCACCGAAGACAAATTCCTTGTGTGCTCAGTCACACTTGGCCAATAAATAATTCTCTCCACTCCATTTCACTCCACTCCACTCCACTCCACTTCATTTCTAATTCTAATTCTAATTCTAATTATATTTCTATTTCTACTCTACTCTACTCTACTCTACTCTATTCTCTCTGAACTTGATTGTTTTATGGAAGACTTTTCATTAATCAAACTGATGAAACATCTATAAGAAAACAATCAAGCTCAGAGAGCGCCATGGATCGCTCCTCCATTTCAGTCCTGATCTAGAAATATTCTCCTTTATTGCTACTGAATCAAGGAAGTTCCACAAAAAAAGGAGTCTCGGAGGATGAACCACATGTGTTCTGAATTTTCTTGCAGATCCGCCAAAGATCCTTGTTGTCCCCAGCACACACACACACACATTGGCCAGTATTTTGCATCCTTCCCACAGCCGCAGCAGACACCACGTTAGCCCGACATGCTGGTCTCCCACCAATCCTGAATTCTCCTGTCCTTCTCTTCTTCCTGCAGTGCCCTGAGGACCTGAGACCCATGAAGGACGGGACCGGCTGCTATGACTACTCAAAGGGGATTGATTGCTCAGATGGCTTCAACGGGGGTTGCGAGCAGCTGTGCCTTCAGCAGACACTCCCTCTCCTGTGGGACCCAACCTCTAGCACCATCCACATGTTCTGTGGGTAAGGAAGAAGTTCTAATGTTCTAAAGGGCTATCATGTCCCCCTCTAGTCCTTCTCTTCACTAGACTAGGCATACCCAATTCCTGCAAGTGTTCTTCATAAGTTTTACCCTCCAGTCCCCTAATCCTCTTTGTTGCTCTTCTCTGCACTCTTTCCGGAGTCTCTGCATCTTTTCTCGTCCAACCTTCTGCTTAAGCAGGAAACCCTATAACATTTCAGACAAATAATGGCCCAGTCTCTTTTAAAAGCCTTCAGTGATGGAGCACCCACAATCTCTGGAGGCAAATTGTTCCATTCGTTAATTGCTCTCACTGTTAGGAAATTTCTCCTTTAGTTCTAAGTTGCTTCTCTCCTTGATTAGTTTCCACCCGTTGCTTCTTGTTCTACCCTCAGGTGCTTTGGAGAATAACTTGACTCCCTCTTCTTTGGGGCAGCCCTGAGATATTGGAGCACTGCTATTCTGTCTCCCCTAGTCCTTCTTTTCATTAAAATAGACATACCCAGTTCCTGTAATCATTCTTCATATGTTTTAGCCTCTTTTCTACATCGTGGCAACCAAAACTAGATGCCGTATTCCAAGTGTGGCCTTACCAAGGCCTCATAAAGTGGTATTAACCCTTCACGTGATCTTGATTCTATCCCTCTGTTAATGCAACCTCTCTCACAGACTTTCTCCCAAAAAACATGACAGCCTCCCCTGGTTAAATAGTTTTGCAAGTTCCTTCCCACCCTCCCTTTCACCTGCCTTCCTTCCTCCCTCCCTTCCTTCTTTCCATCCTTCCTTCCTTTCTTCCTTCCTCCTTCTCTTCCGCGCACCCATCCAGCTACCCTCCTCCTCCTCCCTACCTCTTTCTCTTCACTGATCTTTCAGTTTATTACTATTTATTATTATCCATCTCTTTAAATGGAAAAGGATGGGTATTCTCAGTACATGGATGCATTAAGCAGAACTGTTTCACTTCTCAATCGTAGATGCTGCTCTGACCTAGGCTTCCCCAAAAAGCACGAAGCAGAGTTCTGGTCCCCCACAAAACCCCTTTTATTAAATGAATGTTAATTCCTCTCGTTCACATTCAGGCAAAGGCCTGGCAAACAGTCTTTCAAAGGAGTATTTATGAACACAGACCTTATCTAGCTTGGAAAGCTGCCATGTAAATATTTCCCAAACACAGTGCTGTGCAAGGAAAGATCCTTGGAGAATAGTTTGACTCCCTCTTCCTTGACTCCCTCTTCTTATCCCCCTTCTTCACGCAATGTGCACCTTGCTCGCACATTCACTAATAATAAGGGATATTTCTCCTCTTCAAAGCTCTTGGGTTTCATTCAATACTGTTCTCGGGGACAACCCTGTGTCAATATACTTACTTTTCCCCGCATTTCCTCCTCCAGTTTATTTGCTGCTTCAGTTCGCGGCACAAAATCTAGCGCCACCATGCACTTCCTTGCTGACCTTCAGCAGGCTGCGAAGGGTACGTTTCTGCACCAGAGAAGCACTTCCTGAAAAGCCATGCCACGAAACATCTGTCAAATCCTGACATCGCCAGCTGCACAGGTGGCAGCAATTTTGTTGTGTTGCAACCCTTCACGGCTCCCTGGGGTGTTGGCTTCACCACTTCCTGGTTTTGTGTGAATTGTTTTACAGCTGGGGGAGGAGGGAAGTGGGGGAGACAAAGAGGAAAATGCATTAAGGCAGAGCCCTATTTTTTTTCAAAATATCAAGAATATTTCTAATTCTACCTGGATTAGCCGGAGGGGCTTCCTGTACCTTAGATCTGGGTCTTGTTTTAATTTATTTTTCCGCTGAGAGAGAAAAAAAAAGGCAAACGAGTGACTTAATTAGCCAGTTGATTCATATTGACTTAATTAACATATAACCAATGACGTGAAGGTACAGCAGATGCAGGGGTGGGAAAATGGAGAACATCTAAGCAAGTGGTACATCCTCTTTGACCTGTCCTCTTGGCATTTGGTTACCGACAGTGAGCATATCCGTCCTGCCCCATCTTGTATCTTTAAGTAAGAACCATCCTTGACTCCATGTGTTGATGAAGGTAAAGGCAAAATAAAGGTTTCCCACACACACACACATATGTGATAGTCGTTCCCGACTCTAGGGGACAGTGCTCATCTCTGTTTCAAAGCCAAAGAGCCAGCGCTGTCCGAAGACGTCTCCATAGTCAGGTGGCCAGCATGAGTAAATGCTGAGGGTGCACCTTCCCACCGAAGGTGGTTCCTATTTTATCTACTTGCTTTCGAACTGCTAGGTTGGCAGAAGCTGAGACGAGTCACGGGAGCTCACTCAGTTACGCGGCGCTGGGGATTCGAACCGTTGAACTGCCAACTTTTCTGATTGACAAGCTCAGCGTCTTAGCCCCTGAGCCACCATGTCCCTCTAAAGAGACTATAAACTATGCACTTTATAAACTATAAAGGTATAGTTTACTAAAGGCCAAGTGGATTACAGTAAAACAAAGCCAGAACTGAAGATGACGTGCCAAATCCCTCGGTGTAACTTTCCCCTCTTCCCATTGCTGAAGATGTTTAGGAAACAGTCACTCTTGAGTGCAAGCTGCCTTGCAGCTGCATTCTTCTCCCAGAGAAACAGCCTTGAAGCACCCTCTCTGAGAGGTACACTGATTTCCATCAGTTTCACTTTCCCCCACAAGCGTTCACCCTCCCTTCCATGGTCCGTAGCAGACTGGCAATGAACGGTAGCAGAACGCAGGCATGAAGTGGCAGTTCTGACAGGGCATTTTATGAAATGGGTGAGTTAAGTCGGCTCCAGAATGGATTTCTCCTGCACACAATTTTTGCCATCCTTGAAACTGTCCTGTGAGGTTACCAAAAGGTGTTGTTGTTAGTTGCGAAGTTGTGTCTGACCCATCGCGACCCCATGGACAACATTCCTCCAGGACTTCCTATCCTCTACTGCCCTCTGGAGTCCATTTAAGTTCACGCCGATTGCTTCGATGACTCCAGCCAGCCACCTCCTTCTCTGTGGTCCCCTTCTTCTTCGCCCTCCATCGTTCCCAGCATGAGGCTCTTCTCCAGGGAGTCCTTCTTCCTTCTCATCAGGTGGCCAAAGTCTTTGAGTTTCCTCTTCAGGATCTGGCCTTCTAAAGAGCAGACAGGGTTGATCTCCTCTAGGACTGACCGGTTGGATGACCTTGCAGTCCAAGGGACTCGCAGGAGTCTTCTCCAGCACCAGAGTTCAAAGGCCTCCATTCTTTGGTGCTCAGCCTTCCTTATGGTCCAACTTTCACAGCCATCCATTACAACTGGGAAAGCCATCGCCTTGACTAAACGGTCTTTTGTTAACCAAAATGAGTTATTCTAGCCTAAACTAGAATTGAGGGTTAGGGTGGCACTTAGACTTATATACCACTTCATAATGCTTTACGGCACACTCTAACCCTTTTACAGAGTCAGTCTATTGCCCCCCCCCCCCCCAACAAGCTGGGTCCTTATTTTAGTGACCTCGGAAAGACAGAAGGCTGAGCCAACCTGGAACCAGTCTGGATTGAACTCCTAGCGGTGGGCAGAATTAGCCTGCGATGCTGCATTCTAACCACCCCGCCACCACTTTTATTATTTCATCAAAGTTATCTAGCAAAGAGGAGCGAGGTACAAAATATTTTGCCTTTGGAATGCCCCATTCTAATCCTTTGGACATTCCAGGAGTTACAATTCCATCTCATCTGGAGTTGTGTGATAGCTGCAATATGATTGAGCTGGACTTGACTTGTTCCATTGGTTCAGGACGATGCTGAAGATTTTTCTCTGTGTTTGGTCTTCAGTTGTGTTGAGGAATACAAGTTGGCTCCAGATGGCAAGTCCTGCCTCCTGTTATCGGACATCTGTGAGGGCCCCAAGTGTCTCAAGCCAGATGTGAACTTCAATGACACTCTCTTTGGAGAGATGCTTCATGGCTACAACAACAGGACCCAACATGTCAACCAAGGCCAGGTTTTCCAGATGACCTTCAGGTAAGCCAGATCTCCTTATGAACAAAGCAATGGCTTCATTTGAGTGTAGACAAATGCAAGATTTTTTTTTGAGGGGTGTGATATGTAATCATCTGAAATGTTCATCTTGACTTCTTTATATTCCCCATTTTCCCCAAAGATTCTGGGCAGTTCTAAACCCATGAACATTCTGCGTGTTAAAAAATGAGCAGCCTAACCTCCAAAAAAGCAAACAGGTAGGTAGGTAGGTAGGTAGGTAGGTAGGTAGGTAGGTAGGTAGGTAGGAAGGTAGATAGATAGATAGATAGATAGATAGATAGATAGATAGATAGATAGATAGATAGATAGATAGATAGATAGATAGATAGATAGATAGTAGATAGATAGATAGATAGATGACAGATGACTGATTGACAGACAGACATGGATGGATGGATGGATGGATGGATGGATGGATGGATGGATGGACAGACAGATAATGATGATAGATGACAGACACGGATGGATGGATGGAATGATGGATGGATGGATGGATGGATGGATAGATAGATAGATAGATAGATAGATAGATAGATAGATAGATAATGATGGTAGATGACAGACATGGATGGATAGAGAGATAGATAGATAGACAGACAGACAGACAGACAATGATGATATATAGATGACAGACAGGCAGACATGGATGGATGGATGGATGGATGGATGGATGGATGGATGGATGGATGGATAGATAGATAGATAGATAGATAGATAGATAGATAGATAGATAGATAGATAGATAGATAGATAGATAGATGATAGATGATAGACAGACAGATGTTTTGCTAAAATAACCTCTCTATGGATCATTTCCATCACATCTGGAAAAGATCCCAAAGGGGTTTGAAGGCCAGAAGCCTTGGCGATGCTCATCGCCCATCCTTGCTTCCAAGCCCCTGGGTTGAAAGCACTGAAACTTCTCTTCCATTCCACAAAAAAAGTAGATGGTGTGAAAAGCAATATTTTCTTTTTTATTTATTAGTTTGTCAAACATGTACAGGATAGAGCAGGTATAAGTATGAACATGAACACAGAAAATGGGGACAGATAAATGGGGACAGTAGGCACCCTGGTGCGCTTATGCACGCCCCCTTTACTGACCTCTTAGGAACTGGGTGAGGTCCACGGTAGACAGTTTAAGTTAAAGTTTTGGGGGTTTGAGGATGTAACAACAGAGTCAGGTAGAGCATTCCAGGCGTTGACCACTCTGTTGCTGAAGTCGTATTTTCTGCAATCGAGTTTGGAGCAGTTGACCTTGAGTTTGTATCGATTGTTTGCCCCTATATTATTGAGGTTGAAGCTGAAGAAGTCATTGACAGGTATGACGTTGTAGTAGATTATTTTGTGTACTATGCTTAGGTCACATTAAAGGTGGTGTAATTTCAGGTTGTCCAAGCCTGAAATTTCGAGCCTGGTGGCCTAAGGGATTCTATTGTGAGCAAAGGAGTGGAGGACTCTTCTCTTGAAATACCTCTGCACTCGTTCAATCGTATTAATATCCGATATACAGTGTGGATTCCAGGCAGACGAGCTGTATTCGAGGATTGGTCTGGCAAAGGTTTTGTATGCCCCAGTTAGCAGCACAATGTTGCAATATCAAGGATATTGCAATCTTGTACTATGTGATGATACGTTATGACATGTTAGCAGTGCAACTGTATGATATCAAGGATGGCAGGGCACACATCTAGCAAGTGCAAGTCAACTGCTTTGTGAAAAGTGATGTTGATTTTGGAAGACGGACGGATTTTGCAGATTGGTGAAAAGGGGAAAAAAAGAAGCGTTTGTCAAACCAAGGCCATGGAGGATGGGAAGAATGGATGTGTGGCATTGGCCGAGAAAGGGCTCCGTCTCCACAAATACAGCTCGGGGACTTGCTCAGTTCTGTCCGCGATTTGTTGGACTTTCAATGACCGGCTGAAGAATCGAGTGAGCCACGGTGAAAGATGGCTGTGAATGTGACAGCTGGCACAATGAGTTTCTCCCAGGTTGGCTGCTGAGTCAGCCAGTCCTTTCTCAGCTCTCTCTCTCTCTCTCTCTCTCTCTCACACACACACACACACACGAGGAGAGCTTGATGATCCTGCAAATCTTAAGGCTATTTGTGTCTCGTTATAGAAAAGCAGCGGTTTGGGTTTTTTTTGAGTGGGTGGTCCGGGACGTTTCTGTTGGCCTTGTTAACCCCAGGGGGATAATTAGAGGGAAAGATTCCCCAGAAGGAACGCCGGTGTTGAAGTGCAGCATGGGGGAAGCAGACACCTGTGACCTCAACGGTTAGATTATGAGTGGAATCTAATTAATAATGTGGAGAGAGAGAATAGAGAGGATAGGGGGAGAGAAATGGAGAGGGAGAGAAAGAGAGGGAGGAGAGCGGGGGAAAGAGAAAGAAAGAGACAGGGAGAAAGGGAGGGAGGGAGAGGGAGAATGAAAAAGGGGAGAGGGAGGGAGACAGAGGAGAAGGAGAGGAAAAGAGAAAGAGAGAGGGAGAGAAAGAAATGGAGAGGGGAGAGAGAGAAAGGAAGGAAGCGAGACAAAGAGAAAGGGCATAGAGAAAGAGAGAGGAGAGAGAGGGAGAGAAAGAAAGGGAGAGGGGGGAGAGAAAGAGAAAAAGAGAGAGGGAGGGAGAGAGAAAGAGAGGGAGAGAGAAAGAGAAGGAAAGAAAGAGGGGGAGAGAGAGAGAAAGGGAGAAGGGGAGAGAAAGAGATGAAAGAGAGGGAGAGAAAGGAGAGAAAGAGAGAGCAAAGGAGGGAAAGAAGGTGATAGGAAGAGAGAAATAGAGAGAGGGAGGAAAGAGGAAGAGAGAAATAGAGAGAGAAAGGTAGAGAAAGAGGGAGAGAGAAAAGAGAGGAAGGGAGGAAGAGAGAAAGAGAGAGAGGGAGAGGGAGAGAGCAAGGGAGGGAAAGAGGGAGGGAGAGAAACAGAGAGAGGGAGGGAGGGAGAGAGCTGGGAAGCCTGGGAGATTTGCAGACGGAAGATGTTTCTGCTTTAACCAATTGAGTTGCTGATCTCTTCCTTCTCCCTCTCTCCCGTCTCTCTCTCTCTTTTCCTTCTCCCTTCTCCCACTCTTCCTTCTCTGTCTGCCTCTCTTTCTTCTCTCTCTCTCGTCTCTGCCTCTGCTGATCATAATTAATGAGCTCCATCTTCTCTCTGGGTGGAATAATTATTTCAGAAGGTTGTTTGCAAAGTTTTGCTTCCTGCCAGGAGAGAAGGCAAAGGGGAGAAGAGGTAGAAATCGCAGGTGAGGGGCTTCAGAGATAGAGGTACATGGTCAAAGCATTTTTTAAAAATCAAAGAAGGGGGGAAAATGCAGAGGGACAAGGTCGGAGAGGTGGAGACTATACAAATAGTCCTTGACTTGCCACAATTCGTTTAGTGACTATTCAAAGTTACAGCAGCACTGAAAAGAGCGTTTTTCACACTTACGACCGACGCTTGGCAACAGACTCACGTTTACGACAGTTGCAGCATTCAGGGGGGGCTCACACGCTCCCCTTTTGCTGCCTTCTTGATAAGCAAAGTTGAGGGGGAGACCAGATTCGCTTAACCACCATGTTACTCCAGCGATTCGCTTAACAACGGTGGCAAGAGAGGTGGTAAAACGGAACAAAACTCGGTTCACAAATGTTTCTCTTAGCGACAGGGATTTGGGGGCTCCATGATGGTTGTAAGTCAAGGAGTACCCATATCTGCAGAAGAAGGCAGGCGATAAAAACAGAGAAATTGGGGTTTTAAGGTATTTAAACCCCCCCTGTTGTTTATATTCAGTTTGTTCTAGAGGGTTGAAAAGCAAACGTGGGTTGCAGCCGTTTTCCTCTTTTCCCGGGTTCTTTTTCTCGGTGTAAGTTGTGTTGCTGAGGCCTCGTTATTGTCGTCAATAAGCCAATGTGTGTGGCATATTGTGACATGTGAGGCCTTTAGCTTGCTTTATGGAATGTGCAAATTTATGGAAGGCTGAACTGCCCCACGAATCCATCTGGAGAGAAATAAATATTTTGAAATCAGCTTCCTTCTTCTTCTCCTCCTTCGTTCCGTCTGATTTCCTGTTTGATGGAAGGCTTCCCCTTGTCCAAAATGCAAATCTTTAGACAGGCGATGGAAATTTGTGAATATTCAGATTCTCTCTCTCTCTCTCTCTCTCTCTCTCTCTCTCTCTCTCTCTCTCTCTCTCTCTCTCTCTCTCTCTCTCTCTCTCCCTCCCTCCCTCCCTCCCTCCCTCCCTCTCCCTCCCTCTCCCTCCCTCTCTCTTTCTCCATCTGTCTGTCTTCCTTCTCTGTCTTTCTCCCTTTTCTCTTTCTCTTCCTTCTCTCTCTCTCCCTTCTGTCTCTCTGTCTCGCTTCCTTCTCTTTGTCTCTCTCTGTCTTCCTTCTCTCTTTCTCACTTCTTTCTCTCTCCCTTCCTTCTCTTTCTCTCTTCCTTCTCCCTCTCTCCTGTCTCTCTCTCTTTTCCTTCTCTCTCTCCCTTCTCCCTCTCTTCCTTCTCTTTCTCTTTTCTCTCCCGTCATTCTCTGTCTCTCTTCCTTTTCTCTCTTCCTTCTCTCTCTGTCTCCCTCCCTTCCTCCTCTGTGTGTGTGTGTGTGTGTGTTTGTGTATACATACATACATATGCACACACTTCTCTCTCTCCTTTTCTCTCTCTCTCTGTCTCTTTTCTTTCTTTCTCTCTCTCCCTTCTCTCTCTCTTTCTTCTTTCTTCTCTCTCTCTCTTTCCCCATTCTCTCTGTCTCCTTCTGTCTCTCTCCCTTCTCTCTTCCTTCTTTCTCTCTCTCCCTCCCTCCTTCCCTCCCCTCTCTCTGTCTTTCTGATGATTGTCAGAAGGTATTCTCGCTTTTCCTTTCCCAAGTGGCAAGCTTTTGTTTAGCACCCGTTATGTTATGTTAATGTTGTCAAACACCATGTCGGGTCATTGAACAATGAGGGAAGAATTCTCATAATATTGTAGGGAAATTTTGGCAAGTTAATTTCAAAGCCTTCGTCCAGCATCTCCCTTCCTGTTGCTGCTTCACGAAACTCTCCAAATATCCCAGTCTCCAGGACTGGCCCATCTTCCTCCCCAACCTCCTCACTGTCTGACTCTGCTGTCAGATCCACTGGCGGGCCACAACAATGATTAAAAAATGATGAAAGAAAATTTGTTTTTAGAGTGGAATATCCACGTTGTGTCAAGTATTATCCATCCTCCACTTGAAACTGTAGAACATAGAAGATATAATAATTGAGTTTGAAAGGGCCTTGGAGGTCTTCTAGTCCGACCCCATGCTCAAGCAGAAGACCCAATGCCATTGTGGGCAATCTCTTCTTAAAAACCTCCCGTGTTGGGGCATCCACAACTTCTGAAGGCAAGCTCTTCCATTGGTTAATTATTTGAACTGTCAGGAAATTTAACTGAACAGCAGAGTCGGAAGGGACCTTGGAGGTCTTCTAGTCCAACCCCCTGCTTAGGCAGGAATCCCTACATCACTTCAGATAAATGGCTATCCAACATCTTAAAAACTTCCAGTGTTGGAACATTCACAACTTCTGTTGGCAAGTTGTTCCACTGGTTAAATGTTCTCACTGTCAGGAAATTTCTCCGTAGTTCTAGGTTGCTTCTCTCCTTGATGAGTTTCCATCTGTTGCTTCTTGATAACCTCTTCTTCATGTGGTTTGTAAATCACGCAAGATTCTCTCACCTTGCCGAACATTTGATCATTCTGACTAACTTCAGAATGAAAATGTCCCTTTCCACTTGTTAATATTTGTAAGAGATGGAATGGAATGGAGTGGAGTGGAGTGGAGTGGAGTGGAGTAGAGTAGAGTAGAGTAGAATAATCAGAGTTGGAAGGGACCTTGGAGGCCTTCTAGTCCAGCCCTCTGCTTAGGCAGGAAACCCTACACCACTTCAGACAAATGGCTATCCAACATCTTCTTAAAAACTTCCATTGTTGGAACATTCACAACTTCTGTTGGCAAGTTGTTCCACTGGTTAAATGTTCTCACTGTCAGGAAATTTCTCCGTAGTTCTAGGTTGCTTCTCTCCTTGATGAGTTTCCATCTGTTGCTTCTTGATAACCTCTTCTTCATGTGGTTTGTAAATCACGCAAGATTCTCTCACCTTGCCGAACATTTGATCATTCTGACTAACTTCAGAATGAAAATGTCCCTTTCCACTTGTTAATATTTGTAAGAGATGGAATGGAGTGGAGTGGAGTGGAGTGGAGTGGAGTGGAGTGGAGTGGAGTGGAGTGGAGTGGAGTGGAGTAGAGTAGAGTAGAGTAGAGTAGAGTAGAGTAGAGTAGAATAATCAGAGTTGGAAGGGACCTTGGAGGCCTTCTAGTCCAACCCTCTGCTTAGGCAAGAAACCCTACACCACTTCAGACAAATGGCTATCCAACATCTTCTTAAAAACTTCCATTGTTGGAGCATTCACAACATCTGGAGGCAAGTTGTTCCACTGGTTAATTGTTCTCACTGCCAGGAGATTTCTCCTTAGTTCTAAGTTGCTTCTCTCCTTGGTTAGTTTCCACCCATTGCTTCTTGTCCTGCCCTCAGGTGCTTTGGAGAATAGCTTGACCCCCTCTTCTTTGTGGCAGCCCCTCAAATACTGCAAGACTGCTACCCTGTCACCCCTAGGCTTTCTGTTCACTAGACCATCAACTGAGAAAGTTTCAGTTGCCTTTTGGAAGAAGCACCCTTGGGACTAACATGCACGGAGTTTTGTTCTTTGCTCCCTGCTCATAAAGTGGAACTACTCCTTGTTGTGAGTCACTACTTGTTTACTTGCAGAGCAGCAAAGGCATGTAGGCAGGGAGGAGGATGCTTCAGAGGAGGCCAGCGGTGGTTGAGAACCTTGTCATCCTCCTGCATCCCATCTTTTCATGGCTCTGGGAAATCAGATTCAACCCCGGGCGTATTTGCCAGCCTTGATACAAATGGGTGTTTTGTGGGTTTTTTTTGGTGAAACCATCTTTCAAGAGGCTGAAGGCCACTCTCCTGGATCTTTGAACACATCTGAAGTGGCTCTTGAGGAGTATTAAGCTGTGCGAGTAAATTAATGTCATTCGATTTGAAAAGAAGGGGCCCCTATTGAAATACATCGCTGTGAAAAGGAGGATTGTTTTATTTATTACTTGGGTCCAGCGTGATGGGATTTCGTAGTCTCAATTGAATATTGTTTGTCTCTTAGCTCTCTGGTTGTTTAACAGACAGAATGGCTTTTCGTAGTCTCAATTGAATATTGTTTGGTTCCCTTCTATTCTTTTTCCTTCTCCTCCTCCTCTTCCTCCTTCCCCTCCTCCTGCCTTTCCAATACTGCCTTCCCCTCCCTCCTTCTTCCCTTCCCTTCCCCTTTTCCTTCTTTCTCTTCCCCTTCTCTCCCCTCCCCTTCCCTTCTGTTCTTTCTCTTTATTGGCAATTGAAGAGTTCTAAAACCAATGATATTTGCTCCTCCTCCTCGCTCCCCTCTCCTCCCATTCATCCCCTCCACTCCCCTCCTATTCCCTTCCCTTCTCTTCTTCATCCTCCCCTCTAATCCCCTCATCTTCCCTTCATTTCCCCTTTCATCTGCCCTTCCCTTCTCTTTCTTCCCTTCCCTTCCCCTTCCATGTTCATTTCCTTTTTTCTCTCCCTTCCCTTCCCTTCCTCTTCATTCTTCCCTCCCTCCCTCTCATTATTGGCAATTGAACAATTCTAAAGCCAATGATATTAACTCCCCCTGCTCATTCCTCTCTCCTCCCATTCATTCCCTCCTCTCCCCTCCTTTTCCCTTCTCTTCTCTTCTTCGTCCTCCCCTCCACTCTCCTCGTCTTCCCTTCATTTCCCCTTTCATCTCTCCTTCCCTTTCCTTTTCCTTTCCTTTCTTTTCCCTTCCCTTCTCTTCCCTCTTTCCTTTTCACCCCCCCCCATTATTGGCAATTGAACAATTCTAAAGTCAATGATATTTATTCCCCCTGCCCACTCCCCCTTGCCTCTCCTACCATTCATCGCCTCCTCTCCCCTCCCTTCCCCTCCTCTTCTTCATCCCTCTGCTCCCTCGTCTTCCCTTCCCCTTTCATCTGCTTTCCTTTCTCTCCCTTCCTTCCCTTCCCTTCACCTCCTCTTCTCTTCCCTTCCTTTCCTTCCCTTCCCCTCCCTTTCTTTTCCTTCCCTTCCCCTCCCCTTCCTTCCCTTCCCTTCTCTTCCTCTTCACCCTCCCCTCCCCTCCCCCTCATTATTAGCAATTGCACAATTCTAGCGCTACCTGAGATGGGGGAGCATCCTATGCTTTGCCTCCAGACTGAAGCCCCCTCCTAAAAGCTTGGACTGCACAGTTTGTCAGCCAGAGAAGAGGATCTGGAGCCCAGAGCCATTGAGGGGTGATCCACCCACCCCCTGTTAGCTGTGCAGCTGCCCGCTGAAAAGTTCACAGCAGCAGGCAAAGGAACAAAGGACTATTTGCCATCCAAGAACCGCATTAGTTCCCCACGATCCGTCTTCAGTGGGCTGAATCTCTTGCCAGCACCAACATCTGTTTACGATAATTCGGCTTCTTTGCATGCAGCATGAGCCTCCCCCAAGGTCATCAGAGCAAGGCTGTGCCTCCAGCTAGAGGGTGGGCTCCAGTGAAAGTTACTGTGGGGGGGTTCCCCTCCCACATCTGTGCTAGTCGTTCCCGACTCTAGAGGGGGCAGTGCTCATCTCCGTTTCAAAGCTGAAGAGCCAGACACTGTCCGAAGACGTCTCCATGGTCCTGTGGCCGGCATGACTCAATGCCGCTGCTACCACGGTGGTTAAGTGTGAACAACAGTCGTAAGTCACTTCTTTCCATTTGCGACAGCGGCGTATATCTGTAGCTCGGGTGGAGGCACCTCCAACCTCAGGTGTTTTTTTTTCAGTGCCTTCAAATAGTCACTAAGCAGACTGTTGTAAGTGGGAGGATTTGCAATACTTGGGTTAGAATACACCGCTTAGTATTTTCTGCAATTTTGTACAGAGGGATGGGGGAAGATTAGCATGTTTTTTTCCCAAGGTTTTTTTTTTTTAAAACATCAAATGCACATGTGAACATTTTGGCACCTAAGTGTCATACATTCTAATGCAAATAAAGCCCCTTAGGAACTGTCATAAAATGGGACAAAGCTCCCTCCCCAACTGTCTTACTTAAACAGCGGAAATGATGTGCCCAATGGCAGTCATACGTTGAGGCCTGTTCTTTTAAGGAATGGGATGGAATGGAAAAGAACAGAACATGGGATGGGATGGGATGGGATGGGATAGAACAGAATAGGGAACAGAACAGAACAGAGTAGAGTAGAGTAGAGTAGAGTAGGGAATGGAATAGAAGAGAAGAGAATAGAATAGAACATGGGTTAGGATAGGATAGGATAGGATAGGGAATAGAACAGAGTAGAGTAGAGTAGGGAATGGAATGGAATGGAATAGAATAGAACAATGGATGGGATGGGATGGGATGAAATGGAATAGAATAGAATAGAACATGGGATGGGATGGGATGGGATAGGATAGGATAGGATAGGATAGGATAGAACAGAATAGGGAATAGGACAGAGTAGAGTAGAGTAGGGAATGGAATGGAATAGAACAGAACAGAACAATGGATGGGATGGGATGGGATGAAATGGAATAGAATAGAATAGAACATGGGATGGGATAGGATAGAATAGAATAGAGAATAGAACATAGTAGAGTAGGGAATGGAATGGAATAGAATAGAATAGAATAGAAGATGGAAGGGAAGGGAATAGAATAACAGAGTTGGAAGGGACCTTGGAGGCCATAGTCCAACCCCCTGCTTAGGCAGGATACCCTACACTACTTCTTAAACATTTTGTGTGTTGGCGTATGAACTTTTGCTCACCTAAGCCTCGTGTGTGTTTTTCCCTGAAATCACATTCATTATTGCACATGTCTTGTCTTGAACTCACATAGTTATGCATCACTTTTCCTAAATATACACATTGTTATATTAGATGAAAAGGCCATGTTAAAAGAAAAGATTTTGAAAGATTGTGTCACTTGGCTGGAGAAGACATCCATGGCAGTTTGCCAAATCTTTCTGGTCTTCTCCCATTTTCACAATCTCAAGAGTTTATATGCTGAATTCTCATTCCCAAGAAAACTCTTTCTGACATTGCTGTCAATAGCTATTTTATTATGAAATGAGTTGGTGCTGAAATTCGGGAGTCTTATTTGCATTTGAAATCTATTTAATCCTAAAATTGGCTGAAGCTGTAACAACTGCTTAACTCTCTGGAAGGATGACTTCCCTCTTTCCAGGCCATGTGTTCTGTTTTTGTTCACCGAGGAAAGCTGAGTTTGTCGATCAGAAAGGTCAGCAGTTCGGTGGTCCGAATCCCTAGCGCCGCGTAACAGGGTGAGTTCCCGTGACTTGTCCCAGCTTCTGCCAACCTAGCAGTTTGAAAGCACGTAATAAATGCAAGTAGAAAAATAGGAACCACCTTTGGTGGGAAGGTAACAGCGTTCCATGCGCCTTCAGTGTTGAGTCATGCCGGCCACATGACCACGGAGACATCTTTGGATAGCGCCGGTTCTTTTGCTTTGAAATGGAGATGACCACTGCCCCCTAGAGTCGGGAACGACTGGTACATACGTGCGAGGGGAACCTATGGCATATATTCAGTAGAAGCAGGACTCAATTCAAATTAAATGGTGAGTGATGGTATAGGGTTCAAATATCTATGGAGATTCTCAGTCATCCAGATCATGGGTGTCCCAAAGGTGCTTTTCTCAACCGGACTTTCTGTTTTTCTTTGAAGATGTTTTGCTTCTCATCCAAGAAGCTTCTTCAGGTTCAGGTATACATAAAACTGAAATCTGATCTTGCTTCCATTTTTTTTTTTTTTTTGGCAATCGACTTTGAAGTGATATGACGTTCATTTCTTTTGAAATGCTTCTGGCTTGCCAATCTATCCTACAGCTGTGGGGTTCCCTGGCCCGTCTCCCATCCAAATAGCAACCAAGCTTGAGCATGCTTAGGTTTTGAGCTATGCCATCTGCTGTCCAGGGTGCTGAAATTATATTATGTCAGTTTCAATTCCCAAACATCCATAGAGGGGGGGGGGGAGGGAGGGAGAGAGAATGAGAGTGAGTGAGAGACAGAGACAGAGAGAGACAGGTAGAAACACACACAGATAGACACATATACATAGACACACAGAGAGAAACACACAGAGAGAGACAGAGACAGAGACACACAGAGAGAGACAGAGAGAGAAAGACACACACACACAGAGACACAGAGAGACAGAGAGAGACACAGAGACAGCAGAGAGAGTGAGAGTGAAAGAGAGTGAGAGAGAGAGACAGAGAGAGAGAGTGAAAGAGTGTGAGAGAGAGAGACACACAGAGAAACACACAGAGAGACACACAGAGAGTGACAGAGACAGCAGAGAGTGAGAGTGAAAGAGTGTGAGAGAGAGAGACAGAGAGAGAGTGAAAGAGAGTGAGAGAGAGACAGAGAGCGCGAGTGAGAGCGAGAGTGAGAGAGACCCAGAGAGAGAGAGAGAGAGAGAGAGAGAGAGAGAGAGAGAGAGAGAGAGAGACATGAGAGAGAGAGAGACATGAGAGAGACAGAGAGAGACAGAGTCTCAGAGACAGTGAGAGTTTTTACCAGGCATAATTCAGCATGTATCCTCCAAGCCCTGTATTAGCTTCACCAAACAATAGGAGAAATTTGCAGCTTCTGTCTTGGGGTGAAATGAAACGACCTGAGAGCGTTTTATTGCTTCTTTTTATTATTCTAATTTTAACCCGGGATGATTGCACCATTAGCTCCTATTATTAAGCCATGTGGCCGAAATTGGTTCAACAATGATACTCATAACTTGAGATGGATTAAACGTCTCACCTTTCCGGGATCCAGGGAAAACCTGGGGTGTGATCTCCCTTAATTCTTGTTCAGAAGTGGTCGGGAAATGCACACCCTAGTGTGGTTGAATGCAGCCATAACTGGGGCAGCCAATTAGTCAACGAGTCCCATCATTTATTCAAGAGTCTGGGATTAAGGAATTAGAAACGAATCTCTGCATTTGACACAGGGGATGGGATTAAGCCAACTTGGTTCCCTGACAAGCTGAAAATTGTTCAAGCCACCGCTTTGTGAGTCCAGGCCTTCATTCCTCCAGACAATCCCGGTATCAGATCACCATAAGTGAGTCCGGCAGGAAGATGAATAGTTGTCTGCCACATCTATTCATCTCCGCCCCCTGCCTTTTATCCCCAGAGCTGGAGTGGGCCTCTCTAGCAGCGGTGGCTCTTCCGTCCCGACGACCGGCCCATAGATTTCCACTGCTCTCCTCTCCTCTGCCTTCTGTGCATCCGCACGTTAGGCACTGGACCCAGCTGTTCCTCCTCTTCTTCATCAGCCCACCTCCGGACCTGGGGGCTGTTGACTCTCCATCTGAGGGCTGACGGATGGCCCAGGCTCCGCCTCCATCTCTCTCTCTCTCTCTCTCTCTCCCTCTCTCTCTGCCAGCTCCATTCCCTCTTTCCCCTCTCAGGTTGCCTTGATGCTCACCCTGACTCCCACGCCTCCTCCTCCTCCTCTGAATTGGCTGCTGGAGGGCCCAGGGGCCCACAGGACACAACATCTAGTTAATTGGATTCATGTTGGATTCCCAGCTTCTGCTTTCACGATTAATGTTCAGAGAGAAATTCAACTGATCACTAATCAAGGCCCAAGTAGTTCACATTCACATTTTTTCCTGTTTTCACAAAAAAATTCTTTCTTTCTTTCTTTCTTTCTTTCTTTCTTTCTTTCTTTCTTTCTTTCTTTCTTTCTTTCCTTCTTTCTTTCCTCTCTCCTTTCTTTCTTTCTTTCTTCTTTCCTTCTTTCTTTTTTCCTTCTTTTTTCTTTCTTTCTTTCTTTCTTTCCTTCCTTCTTTTTTCTTTCTTCTTTCTTCTCTTTCTTTCTTTCTTTCTTTCTTTCTTTCTTTCTTTCTTTCTTTCTTTCTTTCTTTCTTTCCTTCTTTCTTTCCTCTCTCCTTTCTTTCTTTCTTTCTTCTTTCCTTCTTTCTTTTTTCCTTCTTTTTTCTTTCTTTCTTTCTTTCTTTCCTTCCTTCTTTTTTCTTTCTTCTTTCTTTCCTCTTTCTTTCTTTCTTTCTTTCTTTCTTTCTTTCTTTCTTTCTTTCTTTCTTTCTTTCTTTCTTTCTTTCTTTCTTTCTTGGAGAGAGTCTAGTGTCTCTCAACAATATACCCTTCCTAAATTAACATCCTCTAGTGTGTATAATCCTTCACAATTTCCCCTGTTAGGTATATATTTACCCTCCTAATCCTGAACAAGAGGTCTGCGCAAATTCAAACATTTGTTTAATTTGACCCTCTGTTGGCGAAGTTGAAATGCTTCCTTACTTTGCAGTCCCAAGGTATGACTTCAAAGGTATTCTTGCACTGTATCAGAAGGGTCTTCCCATTGTGTGGGACCCATGGTCCCATCCCACCCTAAATTCCCATAAATTCCCAAATGTGTGGGAATGAAAACCCCACGGATCTGGTAAGAAGAAGAATGTAAGCTATTATTTGTGTAGATGATAGAGAAATACAGACTGGCGGCCTCTCTTTCTTTAGTTTAGTTTTTCTAATTCTTCAATTAGAAAACTCAGGAGGTTTCAGCTGTTTCCTTTTTTTAATATGTAGGTAATTTTTATTTTAGGGGACAGGATGGCTCAGGGGCTAAGACATTGAGCTTGTCGATCAGAAAGATCAGCAGTTTGGTGGTTTGAATCCCTAGCACTGCATAATGGAGTGAGCTCCCATTCCTTGTCCCAGCTTCTGCCAACCTAGCAGTTCGAAAGCATATAAAAATGCAAGTAGAAAAATAAGGACTACCTTTGGTGGGAAGGGAACAGCGCTCCATGTGCCTTCGGTGTTTAGTCATGCCGAAGTCATAAGTCCCTTTTTTTTAGTGCTTTCCTAACTGAATGGTGACTCAATGAACTGTTGCACGTTATATATCACTTATATGTTATATAATTATTATATATCATCTATCTATCTATCTATCTGTCTGTCTGTCTATCTATCTTCTATGTCTATCTGTCCGTCCATCCATCCATCCATCCATCCATCCATCCATCCATCCATCCATCCATCCATCCATCCATCCATCCATCTATCATCTATATCTTTCTACCTAACCTCTATCTATCTATCTATCTATCTATCTATCTATCTATCTATCTATCTATCTATCTATCTATCTATCTATCTATCTATCTATCACCTATATCTACCTACCTAACTTCTATCTATCTATCTACCTATCTATCTATCTATCTATCTATCTATCTATCTATCTATCTATCACGTATATCTACCTACCTAACTTCCTAATCTCTCTCTCTCTTTCTCCCTCTCCCTCTCTATGTCTGTCTGTCTGTCTGTCTGTCTGTCTGTCTGTCTGTCTGCCTATCTATCTATCTATCTATCTATCTATCTATCTATCTATCTATCATCTATCTATCTATCTATCTATCTATCTATCTATCTATCTATCTCTTTGAATGTTGTGCACCTTACTGGTCAAACATTTACTTACATGATAATATACTTCCTAAATAAACATTAGAACATACTTGTATTAATTCTACATTCCTACCAAAGGATGCTACCTGAATTACGGTCTTTCTAGTGTGGATTTTTTTTTTTTTTTTAAAGCAAATTTTGTAAGCTGGAACAAATCATTCCATGAAAACAAATTGACAAAAAGTAAGGGAACAAATGCGATGCCATTGAATCAAACTGCTTTTAATTTCAAACATAAAACAGATGCGTCGATCGTTGTTAAGGCCTTAGCATCCCCATTAAAGTGATTGCGTTGCCTTTGTTTGCGTAGATTGAATTTTTAAATTCTGCTCGGCTGAATTTGGCTCCTGGCGTGTTTGAGGAAAGATTTCTTGCTGAAAACACAAAAAGCACGCTGTAAACAGTTCATCGTTGGATGAAGCCCAAAGCAATTTCTTACATGCCTTCTTAATTTGAATTTTTGTTTTTGTTTTTAGAATGAGCAGGCCTTACTTTCCTGTTTTCCTGGCAGGTAAAGAACAATATAGTTTAAGGAAAAAACTCAGATCCTGAATATTATGATATTGCCCAGATCAGGTGGCTCAGTGGCTAAGGCGCTGAGCTTGTCGATCAGAAAGGTCGGCAGTTCGGTGGTTCGAATCCCTAGCGCCACGTAACAGAGTGAGCTCCCATGACTTGCCCCAGCTTCTGCCAACCTAGCAATTCGAAAGCACGTCAAAAATGCAAGTAGAAAAATAGGAACCACCTTTGGTGGGAAGGGAACAGTGTTCCATGCGCCTTCAGGCATTGAGTCATGCCGGCCACATGACCCCGGAGACGTCTTCGGACAGCACTGGCTCTTCAGCTTTGAAACGGAGATGAGTACCGACCCTTGGGTTGGGAACAACTAGCACACATACATGAGGAGAACCTTTACCTTTGCCTTTAATATTGTCAGCAGAGTTAAAAATCTGGGAGAGCTCTGGAGAGGCACAGTTGCCAGTTTTGGCTCTAGATGCATCAAAGCCTCCCTAGATAGCAGTAATATGTCCTCGTATTATTGCCCATTGAATTATATGCTCGAGGTAATGTGCAAAGAGAGATGGACCAACGTGTTTATAAAAACAAATAGTATACTACAAAACTGTTTGATGCAGTAGGACAATTCCTTTCCAACTATAAAAAGGAAGCTTCTCCTCAAATCATTGTTTATTGCCTTCTGGTTTGTGGTTATCGATTATTACCGATAGAGTCCACTTTTGTAGAGGATATGTGTGTGTGTGTGTGTGTGTGTGTGTGTGTGTGTGTGTGTGTGTGTGTGTGTATGTATATAAACTCACAATCCCTGGTATGCCCAAATATGGGAGGAAGTTCACTGCTTCCATTCTCTGTCCATCGGCTCATCACAAGAGACCATCCAGACAGAAACCCAATATTTTTACTGTTGCCTTTGTTACGTTTGTGTTGTATTTGTGCTGACAAATAAATAAAGGGAGACTAGTATAGATCTATTTCAAGCTATTTAGCTCTCATCAGCTAGCCATACCCTTACTGGCATTAGAACCTGTGCTGTATTGCATCTTAGGCAGATGTGTTAACCATTAAGCAACAGGGTTCTTCTCCTTATCAGCTGAGCCAGGGAGAAAGGTATATATTTAAAGTCACAACCCCTGGTATGCCCAAATATGGGAGGAAGTTCACTGCTTCCATTCTCTGTCCATCGGCTCGTCACAAGAGACCATCCAGACAGAAATCCAATATTTAACACACACACACACACACACACACACACATACATACACACACACACACACACACATGATGCATGATGCATATATACATGTGATGAATAAGCTAAAGATGGTATGTGGGTCAGGGATGGGTTCCTGCCAGTTCTAACCTCTTCTATAGAAGAGGTTCCACAAATCTACAGTGCCATTTAGAACCGGTTCCAGCTCCCTCCCCCCGCCCGTCCGCACATCATCAAGATGAAGAACGAGAGGAGGAATTCTGGGAGTTGAAATCCACAAGTCTTAAAGCTGCCAAGTTTGAACACCCCTGGAGTTTTTTTTCTAAAGGGTTAGGGGTGCAAGGGTCTTGTAACTTGACAGCTTTAAGACTTGCGTGCTTCAAATGCCAGAGTTCCTGAGCCAATGTTTTGGTTGCTAAGCAAGAGCGTTGTTAAGTGAGTTTCACCACATTTTACAAGTTGGCCACGCCCGCCCAGTCACATGGCCACCAAGCCACTACCACTCCGTCATATGGCTGGCAAGCCACTCCCACCCAGTCACATGGCTGGAAATCCACTCCCACAAAGCAGGCCACACCTACAGAAGAGGTTCTAAAAAATTTTGAAACCCATCACTGATGTGGATGTATGTATGTACACACACACACACACACACACCATTTTTAGTTATTCACCAGGTGAGGTTACAACCGCAACAAAGCTCCAACAAATCCATGAATCTCCGGGAACAATCGATCGAATTGACCTGTATTCTTGATGCGATAATTATTTTCACCCAAATGGCACGGCAAACTTAATTTGATGGGGTAAGGAGCAAAAATAGGTTTTGGAGAGGTAAATTGAAAGGAGAATCCACAGTAAGTTTTAATTAATCTCCTTGGTGCTAGGTTGAGGATAGGATAGGACAGAATAGGATAGGATAGGGTGTAGAATATGGAATAGAATAGAATATGGAATCGAATATGGAATAGACTAGGATAGGAATAGGCTGGGCTGGGCTGGGCTGGGCTGGGCTGGGCTGGGCTGGGCTGGGCTGGGCTGGGCTGGGCTGGGCTGGGCTGGGCTGGGCTGGAAAGGACTGGAGTAGAGTAGAGTAGAGAACAGAACAGTAGAACAGAATATGGAATGGAATGGAAATAGAATAGAATAGAATAGAATAAGGAATTGGGAATGTAAATAGAATAGAATGGAATGGAATAGAATAGAATAAGGAATTGGGAATGTAAATAGAATAGAATGGAATGGAATAGAATAGAATAAGGAATTGGGAATGGAAATAGAATGGAATGGAATGGAATAGAATAGAATAGAATAGAATAGAATAGAATAGAATAGAATAGAATAGAATAGAATAAGGAATTGGGAATGGAACTAGAATAGAATAGAATAGAATTGGGAATTGGGAATTGGGAATTGGGAATTGGGAATGGAACTAGAATCGAATAGAATTGGGAATTGGGAATGGAACTAGAATAGAATAAGGAATTGGGAATGGAAATAGAATGGAATGGAATAGAATAGAATAAGGAATTGGGAATGGAAATAGAATAGAATTGAATTGGGAATTGGGAATTGGGAATTGGGAATTGGGAATTGGGAATTGGGAATTGGGAATGGAAATAGAATAGAATAGAATAGAATAGAATAGAATAGAATAGAATAAGGAATTGGGAATGAAAATAGAATACAATAGAGAATTGGGAATGGGAATAGAATAGAATAGAATAGAATAGAATAGAATAGAATAGAAAAGAAAAGAAAAGAAATCTTTATTGGCCAAGTGTGATCAGACACACAAAGTGGTTGTCTCCAGTGTACAGTATAAGCTCACAGTGGACATATAATCAGCAAGTAATAAGACATAGGTCAAATTCATAGTTACTATCATTAATCAAATTACAAATTTGACATTACTAGAGTTCAAATGTACAAATATCTGACAAGCCTGCGTTCGTATGGAAGCAGTTCCTGTCACTACAAATCTCTTGGTTCAGGAAGAAAGTGTTTCAACTTAGGGCATCTGTAGATTCTGTGTTACCCAGGAAAGTATGAAGGCAAGAATTTAACATTGACAGTCCCCTAGATACATAGCTTCATAATTAAGATATAAAACTTGAATTGGATGCCTTAGCATCACAATTCATTTCAGCCAGGTGTTGCCTTGGGAACCATACATTCTCCTGCATCTATTTGCATCCCATGTTGAGTCTCAAGACATTCCCAGCAGATAGAATATCAGAATAAAACAGGATAACAGAATAGCAGAGTTGGAAGGGGCCTTGGAGGTCTTCTAGTCCAACCCCCTGCTCAAGCAGGAGATCCTATACCATTCCATTCTATTCTTAAGTGGCTTCCAGACAGCACACTTATGATATTCCCCACTTGGGTCATAAAACATTTGCAAGAAAACCCCCAAGCTCAGAAAACATCAAGAACCCCAGGGGTGAAATTCAGCAGGTTCTGAAAGGTTCTGGAGAACCGGAAGTGGGAAATCCCCACTCCCTCCCCATTCCAAGGGAAGGATACTGCAAAATCCTCATTCTCTCCTCACTCCAAGGGAAGGATACTGTAAAATCTCCATTCTCTCCCCACTCCAGGGAAAGGAAACTGCAAAATCTCCATTCTCACCCCACTCCAAGGGAAGGATACTGTCACATCTCCATTCTCTCCCCACTCCAGAGGAAGGATACTGAAAAATGTCCATTCTCACCCCACTCTGGGGCCAGGCAGAGGTGGCATTTGCCAGTTCTCCGAACTACTCAAAATTTACGCTTCCGGTTCTCCAAACTACTCAAAATTTGCAATATCCTTCCCCTGGAATGGGGAGGAAATGGAGATTTTGCAGTATCCTTCTCCTGGAGTGGGGAGAGAATGGAGATTTTGCAGTATCCTTCCCCTGCCACACTCACCAAGCCACACCACAGCCACCAAGCCATGCCCACAGAGCCGGTAGTAAAAAAAAAAATGAATTTCACCGCTGAAAAACCCTCTCAGTTCAACCCAGAGCTTCTCCTTTATTGGTGGCTTGTGGTGACTTCCTGGAGAACAACATCATCTCGCCCAGAGATGTCTCTCCGTGACCTCAGCCATGTTCTCAAGCCTCTGCGGGACCACAGAACGTCCTTCATTCCTTCCTTCCTTCCTTCCTTCCTTCCTTCCTTCCCTCCCTCCCTCCTTCTTTCCTTCCTTCCTTCCACCCATCACCTCTTTTACCTCTGCCTCCTCTTCTCCAGGTGTGTGCCCCGTCTCTCCTTTGCTACCTGTGTGTGTTCTCAATTCAGGGGTGATTCAGGAAGACCCGGCATAGCTTACTTATGCCGTTTGGAGAATTCCACGCACGGGTTGCATTAAGAGTGCCAGTCATCACCGTGATTAGTATTCCGCAGCTCAGATAGAAAAGGCTGCCAAGACGACAGAGCCCGAGGCATTCTGCCAGAGATGATTGACTGACTCATTTTCAGCACCTCACAGTTACAGGCCCGATAAGTTTATATTACGGTGCTGATAGCCCACTCACTCACCTACCATCTGAAGGGCTAATTTAGGTCTCAGATAGCTACTAAATAGAACTGTAATGCAACCTAGGGAAGCCTTCCCATTAATTTCAGCGATGTTGGTATTAAGGCACGCTTCGGGAGATTTGCACCCAAGCCTGTAGGCGATTAGACTACAACTTTCTCTTCTAGCTTCCCAAGAACATGAAGCAAACTCCTGGTCCCGACAAAACCCCCTTTTATTTTTTATTTTTTTATTTTTTTTTTTTTTTAGCTTTTTTATTTTTTCTTTAAAAGAAAAAAACACAAACATGTCATCATTTGTCAATCATTAAGACATTGAAGTACAATTTTTTTTTTGTTGTGTATACCCCTCCCTCCCTCCACCCCCCCATCCCCCCTCCTCCTTCCCCCCCCCCGACTTCCCAGAACCCGTACACGGTATGGATTTTTAACTAGCACAGTCTAAAATCTATTGAGAAAAAAGAAATAAAGAAATTAATGACATTCTAGATTGAACTTAGCTTCTTCTTACTGAGCTGACTTTTAACAGTTTAAATCATTTCTGATCTTAAGCATAGGCTAACTGGAATTTCTTAGTCCCGTATTTATTTTGTATATAGTCAATCCATTTTTTCCAGTCTCGTTTATATCTCTCATTTGAATGATCTTTGAGATATGCCGATATTTTAGCCATTTCAGCTAAGTTTGTTACTTTCAATGTCCATTCTTGGATTGTAGGCAAGTCTTCCTTCTTCCAATATTGCGCCACCAACAGTCTTGCTGCAGTTATCAGGTGCAGAATCAAATTGGTCTCTACCACTGTAAAATCAGTACATATACCTAGTAAGAATAACTGAGGAATAAACTTTATCCTTCTTTTAAAAACATTTTGCATGACCCACCATATTTTTATCCAAAATGCCTTAACCTTTTGGCAGGTCCACCATATATGATAATATGTAGCATCGAGAGAACCACACCTCCAACATTTAGGCTGTACATTCGGATACATAGAAGCCAACTTTTTAGGATCTAAATGCCATCTGTAGAACATCTTGTAAAAATTTTCTCTCAGATTTTGAGCTTGTGTAAATTTCACATTTCTTACCCAAATTCTTTCCCATGTATCCAACATTATTGGTTCCTCAATATTTTGAGCCCATTTTATCATACAATCTTTAACTAATTCTGTTTCCGAATCCATCTGTATTAATACATTATATATCCTCTTTATATGCATTAAGCTTTGATCTCTTATTTGTTTAAACAGATTATCTTCAACTTGAATAAAACCAATTTTTTGATCTATTTTCCACCTAGCCTGTAATTGCCCATACTGGAACCATGTTTGAATTACCTTTTCCTCTTTTAATACCTCTAAGGATTTTAATTGTAATACCCCCCTTTCCGAGGTAAGAAGCTGTCTGTAAGTGAATCTGTCCTGTTTTTGTGCTGTATTCATATTTTCAATTGCATGTCTAGGAATTGCCCACATGGGTATCTTGTCATTTAATTTATATTGGTATTTCTTCCAAACCCGCAATAAAGCATTTCTTAAAATATGACTTTTAAAGTTCTTATCCAATTTTTTGTTGAATAACAGGTAAGCGTGCCAACCAAATACCAGATCGTGTCCCTCAATGTTCAATATTCTATCATTGGTTAAATGAATCCAATCACTAATTACAGATAATACCACTGCATCATAATATAGTTTTAAATTAGGTAGTTTCAGTCCTCCTCTCTCACGTACATCTTGCATTATTTTCATCTTTACCCTCGGCTTCTTTCCTGCCCACACAAATTTGTTGATACCCTTCTGCCATTCTAAAAGGTTCGCATCTTTTTTAAGTATAGGTAACATTTGGAAAAGAAATAAAAATTTTGGTAAAATGTTCATTTTCACTGCCGCTATCCTGCCCAGCAAAGATAAGTGCAGTTTCTCCCATTTTTTCATCTCTGTCTGTATGCTATGCCAAAGTGGTTCATAATTATGCTTATATAACTTCCCATTTGAAGTTAAAATGTTGACTCCAAGATATTTGACTTTTTTAACTACCTCACATCCTAGCATCACTCCTAATTCTTCCTTTTGTTTAATATTCATATTTATAGCTAATGTTTTGGTTTTTCCTAAGTTTATTTTAAAGCCAGACACTTGACCATATTGATTAATCGTATTCATTAAAACCATACTGGATTCCTGCGGTTGTTCCAATATTATGACCAAATCATCCGCAAAAGCGCGGACTCTATATTCTTGCTGCCTAATCTTGATCCCTTTTAAACCATCCAAGCCCCGTATTTTATTCAACAATACTTCCAAAGTTATAATAAACAATAATGGGGACAAAGGACAACCCTGTCTTGTACCTTTTCCAATTTGAATAGAGTCTGTTAAACTTCCATTGACTATGATTTGTGCTGTTTGCTGTTGGTATATTGCTTTAATTGACTGTAAAAAATTATCTCCTATCTGCATTTTTTGCAATATCTTCAGCAGAAATTGCCAGTTAACTCGATCAAAGGCCTTCTCAGCATCCAAAAATATAAACGCAGCAGGGATCTGGTTGTTCTTTCCCAAATATTCTAATGCATTAATAATTAATCTGACATTACTTTTCATCTGTCTCCCTTGTATAAAACCTGTTTGGTCCGTATGTATCAATTGTTGAATGACCAACATTAACCTATTTGCTAATATTTTAGTAAAAATTTTATAATCTACATTCAGTAATGAAATGGGTCTATAATTTTTGGGTTGAGTAGTATCTTGATCTTCTTTGGGTATCAAAGATATAAACGCTGTCTTCCAAGATGGAGGGACTTTACCTTCCGTTTGAATCATATTAAATAATTCTCTAAGAGGTTCTACCATTTCTAACTGTAAGTTTTTATAGTAAACCGCTGTCAAGCCATCTGTACCTGGTGCTTTCCCCGGCTTTAGTTGCTTAATTACCTGCAGGATTTCCCCCGAGGTTATTGGTTGATTCAATTTTTGCCTGTGTTCTTCTCTAACTGAAGGTATTTTCTCCTTGTCTAAATATTTGTCTATGTCTAAACCATTAATTTTATCCCCTTTATACAGTTCTGTAAAAAATTCCCAGAAAGCCTTTTGAATCTCTTCCTGTTGGAACACCTCCTTCCCTCTGTAAATCAGTTTAGATATATTTCGAGTTTTCCTTTTTTTCCTAATCTGATAAGCTAACCATCTGCCAGGTTTGTTTGCATTACAAAAAGTATTGTGTTTTGCATATAATAAATTAGTAGCTACCTGGTCAGAGATCAACATGTCAAATTGAGATTTTAATATGTTAATAGTTTCCTTAACCTTTGTATCGTCTGGTTTCCTTGTTAACTCGAGCTCTTTTCTCTTAATTTCCTCTTCCAGTTCTGTTCGTTTTAACCCTTGCTTATTTCTATGTGTTTTATTTATATTCATCAAAACTCCTCTCATATACGCTTTGCTTGCATCCCATACAAATTCCATAGATGTACCCTTATTCATATTCAAAACAAAATATTCAGATAGTAATTTTTTACAATCATTAATATAGTTTTCATATCTAAATAAATTTTCATTCAGTCTCCAAAACCTTCTTGCCTGCACTACCCTTCCCAACTCCATCCAAACTGGGTTATGGTCCGAAAGGACTCTAGCTGCAATCTTTGTTTTCTTGACCCTAGAAAGCAAATCATTAGTGGTTAGAATAAAATCAATCCTTGAAAGGGATTGATGCCTGTCCGAGAAGAAAGTGAAGTCGTATTCCTCTGCATTTCTTTCTCGCCAGATATCTCTCAATTCAAAATCATCCATAATGTCAAAGAAGGATTTGGGTAACTTTGCTCGCACCTTGGTATTTAGGCGGGAAATCTTCTTATCTCTCTTAGTGTCTATCACTCCATTCCAGTCACCCAATAGTATACAGGAACTATAGTCCCACTGTACTAATTTAGCATGAAGATTTCTATAGAATCTATCTTGCTGTTGATTGGGTGCATAAATTCCCAAAAGTAATGTCTTTTTCCCTTCTAAGATTAAGTCTAAAGCAATATATCTTCCGAAGGGATCTGCTTCTATTAATTCAGCTTTCATATCTTTTCTTAAGTATACAACTATACCATTCTTCTTTTCCATAGCAGAAGCTGCAAAATGTTGACCAAGTTTTGAGTTGATCAAATATTTTTGATCAGTTGACTTGATATGAGTTTCTTGCAAACAAATTACATCGTTCTTAAACTGTTTAAGATAATGAAATATTTTCTTCCTCTTCTGTGGAGAGTTCAGTCCGTTGACGTTCCATGTTAAAATCTTAGTTGTCATCTTTGGTTGGTTGAAGCATTTTTAGAGCTTCCTGCACGGCCTGTTTAACCTTAGGTTTAGCTCCTCCCACTGCTTCCAGATTTGTTGTTGTAGTTCCTTGATCGATGGCCGATGATTGTTGATACTGTTGCTTCTTAGCTTGTTTCTCCATACGTCTAGTAGTCATGCGGCTAGGTCTTGGTTCCATAGCACCTTGCACTTCTAGAGAAGAGAGATGCTCCATCTTGTCTGGTGGTTGTGTAGTTTGCTGTCTATCCTGTCCTTCTTGTGGTCTTTCTCTAGGTCCAGGTGGTGCAGGGTGTCCGGCCTTCAATATATTATAATAAAAATCTCGGGCTTTCCATACAGAGTTGAGGCGGTACCTTTGCTTATCAAATGTAAATATGATGCCGAATGGTGCATCCCATCTATACTGTATCTGACGGTTTCTGAGTTCTTCGGCCAAAAAAGCGTAGTCTCTTCTGGCTCTTAACATTTGAGGTGGTATCTCTTTCAAAACAGCCAGGTCTTGACCGCCAATTTGAAGCTTAGTGTTATAAGACGCTTGCAGTACCATATTTCTGGACTCTCTTGTAGTAAAATATATAACGATGTCTCGAGGAAGCTGCTTCTGCTTTGCCAGCCAGGAGTTAACGCGGTAAGCTTTGTCAATTTGCCAGCCTTGGTTGGTCCCTGGTCTTCCCATCAGGCGGTCAAAAGCTTCCGATAGGGTCTGTTTCAGGTTCTCCTGTTTCTCCTCAGGCAGCCCCCTTACTCTTAATGCGAGCTCCATTTGTCGGTACTGTATCATAATAATTTCTTTTTCAGCATTTTCTACTTTTTGTTCCACCACCTCTGTTTTCAATGTCAAGTTAGCATTGGCATCATTAAGAACCTCTAGAGTATCTTCCACTCCAGAAATATGTTCTGTTAATACAGTTACAAGACTCAGCATGTCGTCTCTAATTTTATCAACCTTAGCCTCAAATTTCTCATACAACTCCTGTTTAAGTCCTTTTATTTCACTTTTAATTTCACTTTTAATTTCTTCTTTCATTTCTTTTATTTCCTCTTTTCTCTCCTCTCTATTATCTCTAAATTTATCTTCCATTTTAATTGTCTGTGCATTAAGAGCCTCGCTTAGATTACTCAGAAAAAATTCTTTCGTTAACACATCCCCAGCAGGGGGCGTAGGAGGCGGAGGCTGCAGCTTTGTGCCAGGCACTGAGGATGTGCCCCTGGAAGTAGAGGGTGACGACTTCAAGTTAATATTTGGTTTTGAGGCCATTTCAAAATTTGTCTGCCTGCAGTTAATAAAAATCTATAGCCTAAATATGCAGCTTTAAGTAAAGAGGCTTTTATTTTGAAGTTTAAGGCTTGGCAAAACTTTCAGTGAGTAAACATTGTAACAAGACCGTTCAACAGATTCATCACCATTTAACTTCCAAATAAGCTAAGTTAATAAAGGAGTAAAATTCTTCTATTGTGAAACCAAAACATTTGATAAGCTATCTCTTTTGTTTTGAATTCTTTTGAAGTCTTGTAATAATTAGCAAAAAGTGTTCGTTATTACCGGAGAAACCAGCCTGCTCGGCGCCATTTTAAAAGCCTCTGAGTAAATAATTTTTCGGAGGAGAAAAAAAAGAAGAAGCTAAAATGTTGATAAGCAATTATTGTCCTCGCAGTAAACGGATTCAGCTCGTGATAAGATTAAATCAAACAAAACTTAGAGCAGAGTGGGTGAGACCTACTTTGTCCTGCACAAGGCAGTTTGAAGTTCCCAGCACGGACAGCTGTTCTGCCTTGGGCTAGCCCCCCTTTCCTTGCAAGCACAAAAGCTGCAAAAATCGAAGAGCATTTGCCAGCAAAACAGTTTCTTCTTTCCCTCTTGCCTGAAGGATAAGAAAACCTGATAAGACGTCAGATGGAAGATCCTCTAAACAGGTACGTAGCCAGGAATTCGGAGGCAGCTGATTTTTTGCTGCCCCACACCAGTAAGCTCCTCCCAGGAAGTCCAAAACCCCCTTTTATTAATTGACTGTGAATTCTGCTCCTTCACATCCAGCAAAGTCTTTCAAGGGAGGATTTACAATCACAGATCTTATCTGGCTTGGAGAGCTGCCAGGCCGAGATCTGCAAAACCTGGCAAGGAGTCTCGAGGAAGTCACGAACCAATGAAGTGAACTAATTGTCTCCTGCAAACTCCACTCCCCTTTCGCTCCTCTTTTGTTTCCTCTGGGTGGGGCCATTCATTGTCCACCAAGGAGAGTGAGTGTGGCATCCTAGAGCGGCAATCCTTCGCAGCTCCCTCTGGAAAGCCAGCCGTAACGCTTGCCCTCCAGTGGACCAATGAGGAAGTGCCTGATGGATTTGGGGCAAAGTGCCAGGATCGTAGACAGGGCAGGAAAGAAGGGATGATGGGCATGGGAATAGGGGGAAGAAAGGCCCCTTTCAATGGCTCCCTGTCAGACAAACGCTTTGATGTCTATAAATACCTGGGTTATCGGTTAGTTATACATAAAGAGGGAATCACACACTCACTAGACCTCATTATTTTACCTGATCAGTTAATGAAATGTCTGCAAGGAAATAAACTAACTTCAGAGCTATTGTATATAAATAGAGAACCGCACACCCATTTGCCCTGCTGGTGTTCTCTAGTCAGGTAATGAAATGCCTGCAAGCCAAGCTTGAGAGACTGCCTGCTGCCAATTACCTCCCAAAGACCCATTAGATCACACAGAGTTGGCCTCCTCCGGGTTCCGTCTACCAGCCAATGCCACCTGGCTACTATCCGGGGGAGGGCCTTCTCTGTGGCAGCTCCGGCCCTTTGGAATGAACTCCCCGCAGGGATTCGGACCCTCACCTCTCTCCAGGCCTTCCGAAAAGCCGTCAAAACCTGGCTTTGCTGGCAGGCCTGGGGTTGATGAGTTCCCCTCCCCTCTCAACTTGTGTGCTTGTGTGATTCTTGCCTATTTTAATTACTTGTATTCTGTTCTATGTTCCCCTTTCCCCCTTTTGAGTTGTTCGCCACCCTGAGTCCCTCCCGGAGAAGGGTGGCATACAAATAATAAAATTCAATTCAATTCAATTCAATTCAAGCTCAGAACTGATGTCTGTAAACAAACAGCAAACACCCACCCACCCACCCCTGTAGCACTGATGATAATACGCAGACAGGCAGTGAAATGTCTGCAAGGAAATAACCAAGCTCAGAGAGCCTCCTTGGAACCCATCAAGGAATCCCCTTAATGGCAGAGCTGATTCTGTAAAGAAGGTGCTTAAGAAGAGGCAAAAGGGAATTTAAATATGAGTCGGTTCAGGTGGCTTAGGAATCGAAGACAATTCCAGCTAGCTGAACTCGATATAATAAGTGTTTTTGGAGACTTGAAATGTACGAGTTTAAAGCACACCATCATCTAGATTAGCTGAATTGTTCCCCTCTGGGATTTCTCCTCCGCTCTGCTCTTGGTAGCCCGATAAGCACACTGTGAAGAGCGCAAGCCGAGCATGGGAAAGGTTCAAAGCTTTAATTTTTGCTTCCTTCCGTTCTCTCAAACCTTGCAAAGAAGGCCGATAAATTATCAAGCCTCACTCCAGGAGCCTCAAATCTTCCTACCAGGTTTTTCCCAAGGATTAACACCTGTTTTACGCTGACCAGGTAAACTCAGAAAGCGTTTTCCCTGGCTGGGATGACACATCTGGCATCTTTAAGGCAACTTCAGTGCAGGAAGACTACAACGCAGCTCCCGAATTTCTGTGGTTAAAGGGAAAGGTTCCCCTCGCACATATGTGCTAGTCGTTCCCAACTCTAGGTGGCGATGCTCATCTCCGTTTCAAAGCCGAAGAGCCAGCGCTGTCCGAAGACGTCTCCGTGGTCATGTGGCTGGGATGACTCAACATCAAAGGCGCACGGAACGCTGCTCCCTTCCCACCAAAGGTGGCTCCTATTTTTCTACTTGCATTTTTACATGCTTTCGAACTGCTAGGTTGGCAGAAGCTGGGACAAGTAACTGGAGCTCACTCCATTACGCGGCACTAGGGATTCGAACCACCGAACTGCCGACCTTTCTGATCGACAAACTCAGCGTCTTAGCCACCCTATCAGGTAACAGCCTTCCGTGCGCCATCGGCATTGAGTCATGCCGGCCACATGACCATGGAGACGTCTTCAGACAGCGCTGGCTCTTCGGCTTTGAAACAGAGATGAGCACCGCCCCCTAGAGTGAGGAACGACTGGCACATATGTGCGAGGTGAACCTTTCTGCGGTTTAAGTGAGACAAAGTGCATTTTGCCCCATTTTATGGCCTTACTTGCGTCCGTCCTTAAGCAAATCACTGCAGTTGTTAAGTTCGTAATGCAGTTGTTAAATGAATCTTGGTTTCCCCATTGACTTTGAAGGTTTCAGAAGAGGATCACATGACCCAGTACCATTGTAAAAGAACTCAGAAAGAGCAACAGGAAATTCTAATACTGTTTTTTTTTTACAAGGCTTAGTAAGGCTACACTTGGAATACTCCATCCGGTTTTGGTCGCCATGATATAAATAGGATGTTGAGACTCTGGGGAGAATGCAGAGAAGAGCAATAAAGATGATTAAAGACGATTAAATATATGAAGGACAGTTGCAGGAATTGGTCTAGTGCAGAGAAAAGGAGGACCAGGGGAGACATGATAGCAGTCTTCCAACATTTGAGGGGCCGCCACAAAGAAGAGGGAGTCAAGCTATTCCCCAAAGCACCTGAGGGCAGGATGAGAAACAATGGATGGAAACTAATCAAGGAGAGAAGCAATCTGGAATTGAGGAGAAACTTCCTAACAGCGAGGACAATTAACCAGTGGAACAGCTTGCCACCAGAAGTTGTGGTTGCTCCATCACTGGAGGTTTTAAAGAAGGGGCTGGACAGCCACCTGTCAGAAATGGTACGGGTTCTCCTGCTTGAATAGGGGGCTAGACTGGAAGACCTCCAAGGTCCTTTCCAACTCTGTAAATGCCACAGCAGCATTTTGGCCTTCTTGCTAAAGGGATGTTACAAAACAATGACTTTGATTGATGTTTGGACTTCCAGCTTTATTTTGATTCTGATTGTCCTGTCAGGAAATTTCTCCTTGATTCCCAGTTGCTTCTCTCCTTGGTTAATACATTTTAATACATTTTTAATACATTTATTACGATTTATAGGCCGCCCTTCTCCCTGAGGGGACTCAGGGCGGCTTACAATCACGGGAGGGGCGTGCAATAATACAAAACAAACAGTGAGTAAACAAGATAAATTATAAAACACCAACTTGCATTCAACAGTCAAGCAACACTCGGGCGGGTAATTTAAAAAACTTATCCCCAGGCCTGCTGGGAGAGCCAGGTCTTAAGGGCTGTGCGGAAGGTCTGGATGGTGGTGAGGGTACGAATCTCAACGGGGAGATCGTTCCACAGGGTCGGAGCTGCAACAGAAAAGGCTCTCCTCCGTGTAGTCGCCAGTCGGCATTGACTGGCGGATGGAATCCGGAGGAGGCCCAATCTGTGCGATCTTATCGGTCGAAGGGAGGTAATCGGCAGAAGGCGGTCTCTCAAGTACCCAGATCCACTACCATGGAGTGCTTTAAAGGTGGTCATCAATACCCTGAAGCGCACCCGGAGACCGACAGGTAGCCAGTGCAGCTCGCGGAGGATAGGTGTAATGTGGGCGAACCGCGGTGCGCCCACTATCACTCGCGCGGCTGCATTCTGGGTCTAGTTAGTTTCCACCCATTGCTTCTTGTCCTGCCCTCGGGTGCTTTGGAAAATAGCTTGGCTCCCTCTTCTTTGGGGCAGCCCCTGAGATATTGGAAGGCTGCTATCCGGTCTCTCCTGGTCCTTCTTTTCATTAAACTAGACATACCCAGTTCCAGCAACCGTTCTTCATATGCTTTAGCCTCCAGTCCCCTCATCCTCTTCGTTTCTCTTCTCTGCACCCTTTCCAGAGTCTCAAACCTCCTGAGACTTTCTTAGCATTTTCAGAGCATGATTCATTGTATTATGGACTTCCTTTGGCCACCAGCAGAAGCAGTTGCTCCTATGCCCGCAATTAAAATAAAATCCAAGCCTTGTCTCTTCCACCAGCCACCCAGAAATTAATTGAGCACCAGGTGCGTTAAAGCCTTGTCTGCAATTTTCTTGTGTCACTTTTGGAAATGCAAGTTCACTTGACACAAGGAAAGACGATTGTGCAATTAACATTTGCAGGAACCGCAGCTCCGAAAGCGGAGAAGGATATAAGGGGAGAGAAAATAATGGAATTTCTTGAACTCTTCTTCTTATTTTCTGTCCGACTGTCTCATTCTTCAGAATACAGCTGGAAGGCACCTTGGAGGTCTTCTAGTCCAACCCCCTGCTCAAGCAGGTGAACCTATACCATTTCAGACAAATAAGTTGCCTTCAGAAGTCTCACCAGTGAATTGTCCTCACT
>NW_028261382.1:31387882-31528582 GCF_051295495.1 Thamnophis sirtalis
CAAAGAGAGAGGGAGACAGAGAGAGAGGGAGAGGGAGAGAGAAAGAGACAGAGAAAGAGAGACACAGAGAGAAAGGGAGAGAGAGAGAAGGAAGAGAGAGGAGAGAGAGAAAGAAGAGGGAGAGAGAGAGACGGAGTCATTAAGTAATTGAATTGTAATGATCTAATTTATTCTGGCACTCACGATGTTATTTCTCAGTATAACTTGAGAAGAAATGTCAGCAGAGGAAAAAAGGAGGGGGGAGGAATGACTTTCTTGGAAGGGAGACGGGCAGCCCAGAGAAGCGGCTGTCACTCACCTGGAGACGATGGAAGCCCTCCTGGCTTCCCTGATTATAGAGATGAATCAGAAAAGGGAAAAGCAACGGGGGAGGGGAGAAACCCAACCACTACGCATTCCTTTTTATTGTGTTGATATTGTTTGTCTTCGTTATTTATTTCTCAACTCCTGCCTGTAGCCTCCGTGGAGTTGCACATCTAGGTGGCTTACACAATAAGATTACAACATCTGGAAGGGGGGGAAGACCAGTTCAAAACAAACAAGAGCCAAAGACAGTGAATGTGTGTAGGGGGGTGGGGAGGAGGAGGAGAAGAAGAAGAAGAAGCATCCCCCAAGGGAAACAGATCTCGCCCTCCAGGACTGGATGAAACCATGAGGGTTTTATAGCTTTTGGAGTGTCCAAGGAAGGTCGGGGTGATATCACCCTTGTAGGGAAGGGATAAATATCCCAGTTTTGAAGGGGGGCAGGATTGGGGGGGGGCAGGGACGGAGGAGAACAGAGAGAAGGAAAGTCTTGATCGTGCCCACCAGAGATACGGAGGTTTTATTTCTAAGCAGTTGAAAGTAAATCAATGATAGGGACTCCGACAAATTTGAGCAGGCGGTGATTTGATTCCTAGAAAAGACTTCCAAATTGTGTTGCAAAGAATTCCTTCCTTCTTTCTCCTTTCTTCCGTTCTCTCATCTCTTCTTCTTTTTTCCCCCTTTGCATCCTTCCCTCCTCCTTCTTTCATCTCTCTCCTTCCTTCCTCTCTCCCGTCTCACCTCTCCTTCCTTCCTCCTTCCCTCCTTTCCTTCCTTCCTCTTTCCATCCTTCTCTCCTCTTTCTTTCATCTCTCTCCTTCCCTCCTCCCTCCCTCCTCTATGTCATCTCCTTTATTCCTTCCTCTTTCCCTTCCTTCTTTCCCTTCCTTCCCCTTTCCATCCTTCCCTCCTCCTTCTTTCATCTCTCTCCCTCGTTCCCTCCTCCTTTCACCTCTCCTTCCTTCCTCCTTTCTTTCCTTCCTTCTTTCCTTCCTTTCCCTTTCCATCCTTCCCGCCTCCTTCTTTCATCTCTCTCTCCCCTTCTGTCCTCCCTCCCTTCTCTCACCTCTCCTTCCTTCCTCCTTCTTTCCTTCTTTCTCTTCCTTTCCCTTTCCATCCTTCCCTCCTCCTTCTTTCATCTCTCTCTCTCCTCCCTCCCTTCTTTCATTTCTCCTTCCTTCTTTCCCCCTTCTTTCCTTCCTTCCTGTCCCTTCCTTCCCCTTTTCAACCTTCCATCCTCTTTCTTTCATATCTCTTTCCCTCCTTCCTTCTTTCACCTCTCCTTCTTTCCTTCCTTCTTCCTTCCTTCCCCTTTCCATCTTTCCCTCCTCCTTCTTTCATCTCTCTCCTCCCTCCCTCCATTCTCTCACCTCTCCTTCCTCCCTCCCTCCTACCTTCTTTCCTTCCTTCTTTCCTTCCTTCCCCTTTCCATCCTTCCCTCCTCCTCCTTTTGTCTCTCTCTCCTCCCTCCCTCCCTCCCTCTCTTCTCTCACCTCTCCTTCCTTCCTTCCCCTTTCCATCCTTCCATCCTCCTTCCCTCGTCTCTCTCCTTCCTTCCTTCATCTTTCAGTAAAGACATTCATATTTATTGGGTTCAGGTCTGGGAGGGGCCGAAGCTTGATTAAGTAAAGAAGTAAGAGGTGGAACTCCCCGCAGGACCATGGAAGTCACGTGATTTTCCTCTGTTTTCTATCCTTCCAGTTGTGTTTGGTGTCTCATTCAGGCTTGTCCTCCCCTCCTCCTCCTCCTCCCCCCTTTCCCCACGCAGTCCGCATGTGGGATAAATAGAGGCTTCCAATTACTAAGACTTTGTCCTCATTAAACTTGGTGTTTCGCAAGTATCGGGGTAGAACAAAATAAGGGATGACACCGGAGCCTCGCTGGGGTTTCTCGGCTGACATCGAGCCATTGAAATCAGCCTCCCTCGGCCAACTCTTAATTCGCTTTGCTGTTATTTTCTAACCCTGCGCTGTTTATTTTTGTTTACTTCTCTTGGAACTTCCATGCGAGTTTGTGTGTTGAAATACAGATCCATGACTATGAGCCACTGGGTAAGAAGCCCCCCGGGGGAATCTTAGGGTCACTTATAGGGAACGCCGACAAGGGGGATTTGCTGAGCGCAGGAACATCCTGTTCCCTTGTCAAGGTAGCACATCTGTAGCAAAACCCCAGTTGATAGTTGACTGAGGAGATTTGTATCCTCTTTGCGCAGGGAGCAACTCTAAATGGGGAGAAACCATGCCAGGAGAGAGGGGGGCAACTAGTTTGGGTTCAAGACAAATTTATTGGGTTTCTGAAGATACATGGGATTCCATTAACGGTGCTGATAATGGAGAATATTTGTAGCTCGGGGTTGAAATGAGGTACTCTCTGTGCTTGGTGGTTTTCTTGCAGACGTTTCGTGGCCCAACTAGGCGATATTATCAGTGCTGAGAGAGCAAACTGCACTCCTTTCTAGCACTGATGATGTTACCTGGTTGGGTTATGAAACATCTGCAGGAAAACAAGCCAGCTCAGCATAATAATCTCTTCCTCTTCTTCTTCTTCCTCCTCCTCCTCCTCAGGTTGGAGAAGAAGGATAGAGCTGATTTGCTAGGATTTCTTTCATAATAATCTCCTCCTCCTCCTCTTCCTCGTCCTCCTCGTCCTCGTCCTCCTCCTCCTCCTCCTCCTCCTCCTCCTCCTCCTCCTCCTCCTCCTCCTCCTCCTCCTCCTCCTCCATACAGACCCTACTTCCTTTTAGCACTGATGGTTTTACCTAGTTGGGTTATGAAACATCTGCAGAAAACAAGCCAGCTCAGAGAGCACCAAGGACCACAGAGTCCTCCTCCTCTTCCTCCTCTTCCTCTCCCTCCTCCTCCTCCTCCTCCTCCTCCTCCTCCTCCTCCTCCTCCTCCTCCTCCTCCTCCTCCTCCATACAGACCCTACTTCCTTCTAGCACTGATGGTGTTCCCTAGTTTGAATAATGAACTGTCTGCAAGAAAACAACCAAGCTCAGAGAGCATCAGGGTCCCCTTGTAAATGGTGCTCCTTGTGCTAAATTGTAATTATGTAATTAGCTGTATATTAATAGGAGGAGAAGATCCTCCAGTACTGATAGATCTTATCTGCAGAAGATTCCAGGACGTTTCAGTGTTGAGACCCCCCAAAACAGGTCATTGAATGTGGTCTACGCGGATCATAAGATCCGTTCTTCTCATGCAGAACGTTTCAAGTAGGATCTTTGATCACCAACAGAAGGTCAGAGCAGATAACCTCAGGCACTTCCCCATGTGGGTTGAAATTGGTGGAACGCTCCGCTAGATGAATCCGGATGGATTCCTGGCCAAGAAAAGGAAGCAGAACACACGGCCACCGATCAGCGATGAAGCATGTCAGAACAGGGCCAAGCGGTGGTCACATTTGATGCGACAATGCTCTCGAATGCTGCTGACAGGCTTGTGAAAACGTGCGGTTCGCAACTGGCCTGCGATACATGTGTTAGCAATTCACTGTTCCTCTCTCTTGTCTCCTTGCCCTCTGCCAACCCAGCGCTTTGACGAGAAGAAAGGGGTGGCGGGGAACAGCGTGATGAAAACCAGACTGGGGTGGAAGTGGAGGGCTTTCAGCCAGAGGAGTTAATCTGTGCAAATGTTTCTAATTTGCATAATTTAGTTCCAGGGCAAGAGCTTGGCTCTCCCGAAGACACTGTTGACATTGGTGAGTCGAGCTGCGCCGTGTTGCCACCCTTGGGCATTAGAGGGGAGAGGTGTCAGCCACCCCAACTTGGTCAATCGAAAAGAATGACTCCCAGACTCACAGCCAGTGGAAGTATATTTTACTGATTAAAAAAGTATATCAATATCTATTGGATTATACAATGGCAGAAGAGCAGGAAACCATATTAGCGTGGAGTAAGAACTTTGGTTACAGCATAGATTTGGACAATTGGCAAGTCTTATGGGAAAGAAACAGAAAGTTAAATTTAGCCACCTCGTATAAGGAAAACTGTTCTATAGGTGGCACATCCCACCCACAAGATTAGCTAAAATTAACAAAAGCTTATCGCCACGATGTTGGAAATGTAATGCTGCATTAGGGACCTTCTACCATATGTGGTGGGAGTGCACGAAAGCTTGGGCTTTTTGGCACCAGATAAGAAAGTATTTGGAAGAGATGCGGAATCGAAGGATGGAGTTGAGGCCAGAATTATTTTTACTAGGGATCACAAAGGGAAAAAATATGGCAAATTTAACGCTGCATATTTTAACAGTGGCAAGACTGTTTTTTTACACAAAAATGGAAAAAATAAAGAGACTCCCTCAGAACAAGAAATAATATATAAGATACTGACGTGCGCAGGAATGGACAGACTGATTGTAGAACTCAAAGACTTGGATGAGACAGAATATCACGAAATCTGGGACAAATGCTACCAAAGGTTAGAAATGAGGGGAAAATGCTGGGACAGAAAAACACAGTCAAGTGAAGAATTGGAAAATATGGTATTAAGAAGGTGTGATAGGTAGGAATTGGATATGTATTTGTATGGATAGTAATTATATGAAAGAAAGGATCAATGGACAGGTAATCTGACTGGCTACGCATACCTATGCAATCAATATAAAATGTAATTGTTGAAAGATCCAATCATTATATGGAAATGTTTATGCCGGAAATGTCGCACCAGGTCTAATGTTTTTAATGTTAATCTAATTAAAAAAAACTTTAAAAATTAAAAAAGTTCCGTATTTTTCAAAGTTTAAGACACGCCGTTTTCCCTCAAAAAAGAGACTGAAAATCTGGGTGCATCTTATACACTGAATACAGCATTTTTTGCCTCCTGAAACTCTGCCCCCCTCACCAAAATGGCCATGCAGAACTTCTAGGAAGTTTTCAGAGTGCTCCTGGGGGCTGGGGAGGACAGAAATGAGTGACAAATGGTCTGTTTTTTGCTCAATTCCCCCCCCAGCCCCCGGAGCACTCTCTATGCATGATTTCTTTTGACAAAAAACGGGCCTGTTTTTGCAAAAACTGGCCATTTTTTGCTCGTTTTTGGCCCCTCTCCACCCCCCAGGAGCACTATACAAGACTCCTAAAGTCTATTCTTGCCTTTTTTTTAAAAAAAAAATTGGGCCCATTTTTTGGGCTGTTTTGGGGAGGTCTACAGAGTGCAAAACCTTTTTTTTTAATTTGCCTCTTCAAAACCTTGGTGCGCCTTGTACTCCAGTGCGTCTTATACTCTTAAAAATACGGCATATTTTACTAAAGCCAACTACTTTTCTGTGTCGCATGAGAAAAATGCACCTCTCTTCCACTGTCCTTATCACTTTCTATAGAGGGACAATCAAGAGCATCCTATCATATGGCATTACTGCCTGTTTTGGAAGCATTGCTGCTTCAGACAGGTACAGAGAGTGGTGAGGACAGCAGGAAAGATTATTGGAAGTTCACTTCCTTCTATCCAGGACATGTCATATAAGTGATGCTTGAGCAGGGTCCTCAGGATTGTCTGGGATGCTATACATCCTTTCACAACCTGTTTTCCTTGTTAACTTCTTGGGGAGGGGGCTTCTTGGTACCTGAAGCAGAGCATCTAGATTTAGTCACAGTTTTGTGAACTGTCAAGTTTCCTCTTTCTGCTACGTTTTCAAGATGGACAATGATTAATATGTATATAGGTAAAAAAATGACAACAGAGTGTTCTGACCTAGACTTCCCGAGAAAGCATAAATCACAATCTTAATCCCCAAAACCCTCTTTTATTTATATGGCTGTGAATGATGGTCATTCACAGGCCACAAGGCTTCACAAGTAGTCCGTGAAGATTCTGACAGATGTCTGCTCGAGTTGCCACTGTCTTTCAGGCGAATGTTGATCAACACCCACCTGATCTCCCTGGGAAGGCTGCCAGGGACCTAATTGCCAAATGCAGAGCAAGGCCAAACTTAGCATAGAGTCAAACAGAACTTTTCAAAGCTTGAACCGGCCAGATGAATTAATTGCTTCCTGAAAAAGCTCACATCCCGTTCGCTCCTGTTTTATGTCTTATGGGAGGGGCCAATCATCTCCAGGAATTACTCCCAAGTTGACTCTGTTTTCTTAATTGTTCTTGCCTTCTGGTAGTTCTGCGTATGCGCACACTGGGAACAGGCTGCCGCTGTTCTTCTGCCTCGCTGATGTCAGACTCCAGAGGCTCTATAGGCAAGCAAATAACTACTGGATGGCCTTGCCCCCCTCTCTGCCACTGACACAGAGCACTCATCCAAGCCTTCCCCAGACTCCAGGACTGGCCCATGTTCCTCCCCAACCTCCTCACTTTCTGATCCTGCTGCCAGCTCCACAGGCCGCCAACGGGCCACAACACAAAGATTATCTTATCTAATCTTATTTTGTCCTGCCCTGTCCTATCCTATCCTATCAAGTGGTTTCAGTGTAGCAAAGCCAAATCTGGTGTTTTGTGCCCTAGACAAGCAGTTAACCTTCCCCGTTGGTTCCCGATCCCCCCCCCAATAGTTATCATGAGTGTCCAATAGTATTAAAACTACTAATTATTTTGGTAAACAGTCTTCAGTTGCATGGGCTTGGACACGGTCCATTTCATTGGATCACATTGGAGCCGTCCGCAGCAGTCATGGGACGATACCAGTGGTGGGATTCAGCCAGTTCGCACCTGTTGGTTGTTAACTTTCTAAGCAATTCAGAGAACCAGTTGTTGGAAGAAATCTCATTTTGGTTTTTTCCCCACTTTCCAGGGCTAATCCTGTAAGGAAGGCAGGAAGGAAACATTCTGGTGTTGTTTCTACACTAATTTTTATTGCCTTGCTTACAGAAACTGCCTCTCTGGTTAACTCTTATTACATTCTAACAGCTAAGACGAAGCGCCCATCAACCTGAGTGATGTTCAGTTGGCCACGCCCACCCAGTCACATGACCACCGAGCCCTGCCTACCCAGCTGGTCATTGGGACAGAGAACCAGTTGTTAAATTATTTGAATCCCACCACTCTTGGTTTCTTTTCCTGTATTTCCCCCATTCAACCCACTCCACAAGCCCTTCCCCCTATTTCTCACAACAGCCTGGCCTCTCGCTAAGCTGGGATGGTGTTGCAGGATGGCAAGAGGTGGCGTTTGCTTCTGCCTTTACTCGATGCGGTTTTCTCTTTCCTACAGATGAGCCGAGTCGTTGCTACTTCCACGACGGGGATGGCGTGTGCGAAGAGTTTGAGCAGACCACCAGCATTGCGGATTGTGGCATCTACACACCCAAAGGCTTCCTGGACCAGTGGGCATCCAATGTGTCGGTTTCACACTATAACGAGAAATGTCCAGCTATGGTGGTAGCAGGCCAGCCGGCATCAAATCAAGTAAGGATGTTTGGGCACTTGGTGTATTTTCTGGGGGGGGGGGAACAAGCCATGGTATTGGACAGCCTCATGGCCCTGGGAGCCCCCATATGTGATGACTGATGACAGTTGAAGGATTTCCTGTTACTTTCTGGCAGAAGACAGACGAGAGCATTAATTAAGCTGGATTTGCATAGTTAGGTAGACTAGATTAAAAGAGGACTGTGCCTTTCATGATTGAGTCTGCTTGTAAGAATGAGGCGTGCTTTATTTGTTTTCTCACAATTCATTCATTCATTCATTCATTCATTCATTCATTCATTCATTCATTCATTCATTCATTCATTCATTCATTGAACTTGTCTACTATCCAATCAGGGACACAGTGGCTTAGTGGCTAAGCTTACAGTTGCCAGGAGGGTTACTTGTCCTGGTTTTTGGACCCTTCTCAATGGCTCAGTAGCTTAGTGGCTAAAATGCTGAGCTTGTCGATCAGAAAGGTCAGCAGTTCGGCGGTTCGAATCCCTAGCGCCGCGTAATGGAGTGAGCTCCCGTGACTTGTCCCAGCTTCTGCCAACGTAGCAGTTCGAAAGCACATAAAAGATGCAAGTAGAAAAACAGGAACCACCTTTGGTGGGAAGGGAACAGCGTTCCATGCGCCTTCAGGCGTTGAGTCATGCCGGCCACATGACCACGGAGATGTCTTCAGAGAGTGCTGGCTCTTCGGCTTTGAAACAGAGATGAGCACTGCCCCCTAGAGTCGGGAACGACTAGCGCATATGTATGAGGGAACCTTTACCTTTACTAGCTTCCAATCCAAGCTGCAAAGCTCTTTTTCTGCTTTGTGGTCCTAGCAGACAACCTGGAAGAAGAAAAATCTGGGTTACTTTCACATGTGGTTAGTGTGTGGATATGAGCTTCTTGCAGAACTCCAGTTGACCACAGTCCAAAGCAGAAATCTGCCCGAGGAAGTCTATCGACACGTTTCTTCTGTTTTCTTGAGCTCTCTGATTTCACAACTTCTCCTCTGGTCTCGTTGGGTAGCTTCTCCTTGGAAGAATGACATGGTGTTGGTTTCCCCCACCCCACCCCCAATTTCCCTTCATCCTTAGTTGTGCTTGGCTGTCCTGTGCCTCAAAGAATGTGGCCGAGGCAGGTTTTGCACGGGGGGAAAAAAACCACCCGAAAACATTCTAGGTTCTTTTTCTTGAAACGCTCAAACCTTCCACTTTAGGTTTTCAAAGAAATCTCTTCCTTTCTCCGCCTCCTGATCAAAAGTCATTTTCGGAGAAGAAAAGCAGCTAACAACGAGAAGGGCAGGGCACCCTGCTCTCTGATTCTGTGCTGCAGAAGAAAACACACACACACACACACACACACACACACAGATGCACAACACACGCAAGTAAGGAAGCAGAAGGCGGTGGCTTCCCATCCAGAGTTTCCAACAAAGTTTGCTTTGACCTTTGTTGCATGAGACGGAGGTCGAAATTAAACAAAACAGAAACCGCGAGGCCTTGCAACACTGCTTGAAGCTGACTTGGCACCAGAAGCCTCTTTTTTTTTTCAAAACACAAAAAAGCCCCACAAGCTACAGTTGGAAAGGGGAGGCCTCCGTGTAAAAGATTCTGGAACCTCGAGCAAATTGGGACTTTTTTTTCAGAACAGGAGGCCGAGGGAAGGAAAGAATGGTTGGCTTGTTTCCCCACCACTGCCTGCCCTCTTAACTGGTTAGGACCCCTTGAGCTATATTTCTTTTTCAGGTTATGCGATTTGGAGTATTTGGCTAGAGATAGCCTCTTTTTTTTTTTAAGGGAAAGAAGAAAGGAAATGGGTCTTACAGTTTTCATTAAATGCCTTCTTTTCCCCGCAGGGGTGCTATCAAGGTAGGAGTTTGAGGAAATTATCCAGGGTTTTAAGCACAGAAGGAGCCACCGAGTGCAAGGCAAGGAGCGGCTTAACGCGTTTAAGCAAAATAGCCCATATTACCATTGAAAGGGGGAGAAGGGACTCGGTGGCTCAGTGGCTAAAGACCCTGAGCTTGCCGATGAGAAAGGTCGGCAGTTCAGCAGTTCAAATCCCAGCACTGCATAACAGAGTGGGCTCCCGTGACTTGTCCCAGCTTCTGCCAACCTAGCAGTTTGAAAGCACGTAAAAAGGCGAGTAGAAAAAAATAAGGGCCACCTTTGGTGGGAAAGTAACAGCGCTTCGTGCGCCTTTAATGTTTAGTCATGCTGGCCACAGGACCACGGAGACATCTTTGGACAGCGCTGGCTCTTCGGCTTTGAAACTGAGATGAGCATTGCCCCCTAGAGCTGGGAACGACTAGCACATATGTGCAAGGGGAAAGATTACCTTTACTTGCATCTCCAGACTGAATAATGGCTACCCATACCACATGGACCTATTCATTCTCATTCAGCTGTGATCAATCAACCAGAATAGAGCTGGAAGGGACCTTGGAGGTCTTCTAGTCCAACCCGCTGCTCAAGCAGGAGACCTTGTACCATTTCAGACAGGGAGCTGTCCAGTCTCTTCTTAAACACCTCCAGGGATGAAGCACCCACAACGTTTGGAAGGAAGACATTCCACTGGTTAATTGTCCTCACTGTTAGGAAATTTCTCCTTAGTTCTATGTTGCTTCTCTCCCTGGTTACTTTCACCCATTGCTTCTTGCCCTGCCTTCAGATGCTTTGTATAATAGCTTGACTCCTTCTTCTTTGTGGCAACCCCTGAGATATTGGAAGGCTGCTGTCACGTCACCCCAGTCCTTCAATTATCAGTCCCCCTGGAGATCTAAAACAGCAACAATGGGGTGCATCACCCCAATATACTTTCCAACAAACAGATCAGTGATATTCATGTCTCTTGGTCCTCCCCTCTTTTTGTTCTTGTTCTTCTTCTTGTTGCTGTTGTTCTTCTTCTTGTTCTTCTTGTTCTTCTTGTTGTTCTTCTTGTTGTTCTTCTTGTTGTTCTTCTTGTTGTTCTTCTTGTTCTTGTTCTTCTTCTTCTTCTTGTTCTTCTTCTTCTTGTTCTTCTTCTTGTTCTTCTTCTTGTTCTTCTTGTTCTTCTTCTTGTTCTTCTTCTTGTTCTTCTTCTTGTTGTTCTTCTTGTTGTTCTTCTTGTTCTTGTTCTTCTTGTTGTTCTTGTTGTTGTTCTTCTTGTTGTTCTTCTTGTTCTTGTTGTTGTTGTTGTTGTTGTTGTTCTTCTTCTCCCCCTTCCTCCTTCTTCCCCCCTTCCTCCTCCTCCTCTTTCTCCTTCTCTTTCTCCTCCTCCTCCTTAGAATAGGTTGACCCCTTTTCTTTCTGGCACTCCCTGAGATATTGGAAGATTGCTATCATGTCACCCCTTCTTTTCATTAAACTAGACATACCCAGTTCCTGCAACCATTTTTCATGTTTTAGCCTCCAGTCCCCTCATCATCTTTGTTGCTTTTCTCTGCATTCTTTTTAGAATCTCAGCGTCTTTTTTTTTTTTTTTTACATCGTGGCGACCAAAATTGGATGCGGCATTCCACCAAATTGGATAGGATTCCAGCTCTGTTGAGAAAGAAATGGAATGAAAAGTTTATTTTTGACTGAAATGGTCCTTCACCTTGGTATAATGTGGCGAGGGGGTGGGGGGGACAGGAACTACACAGCCACATAAATGTTTAAACTTAGCTGTTTCCAACATGGTGATTGAATGAGGAAAAAGCATCCCAGCTTAAAACAACAACACTCCTTTGGTTCCAAAACTAGATTTTTCCATCTCTTAATACCCTAATTCTCTTTTACTCAAAAATATGTTGCAGTAGAGACATGGGTGTTTGGTGCCAGAGTAAGTCTGCAAGTGTTTAGTTGTGTTGTTGTTGTTTTTTTCCTTCTTCTCTTTCTTTCTCTCTCTCTCTCTCTCTCTCTCTGTCTGTCTCACAAACACAGACAGTTAGTTAACTGTGAGTCAGTGCAGATGGGCAACCTGTTTCCACTTTTTCGGGATTGCGTTGAGATGCTTTTCATGCAGAAAATGCAAATTAATTTGCAATCAGTCTCACTTTGCATCCCGAAAAGTGTTGTTTTTTTTAAAAAAAAAATAATAATCCACGAATCGGAATCCAGATGCATAATGTGGGAATTATTTACCATAAAAAGTTCAACCGACGAACTTACTCATTTTTAAGTTTGGGTGGCATCCCTTAATTAAAAACTCTTGCGGGTTGAGTCTTCCGCAGGGAAGTCATATGAGTTCTCTTCGTTCTTCGACACGAGAAAGGCTTTGTTCTTTTTGACTCAAAGAGATTTTGAAAAGGATAATACTAATATATTGTTTTTTTTTAAAAGAATCGTCTCCCGACATTTTCAATATGGGAAATGGTGATCGAAGCTGGCATTTGCCACTCGCTTGGCTGTTCACAACAAGAACTAGCAATGCTCAACAACCCTATTCTAAGTGTAGTCTTTGGCAATGATGTGCTATGGAGACTTGAAGATGCGTTTGTTGTCCAAGTAAACAGCTGAGCTGGTAGACAGGTTGTGTCAGCAATGCTGTTGAAGGTCCCCTTATTTTTCTTTGGCCTGATAACTTTAGATACCAATAAAATAGAACATTTGTCCTGTTTACTAGTATTGAACTGCAGACACCCAGGAATCGAACCAATTACGCAATGAGATGTATGTATATAAAAACTTTATTATATGTAAAAAAAAGCTGCAGAGCTAATGAGGAAAGGATGAAGCTGGCTTAAAAACCCAAAGAGCATTTGGGTGAATTTTTGACAAAGGGCAAGGATTCACACACACCACACACACACATACACAGACACCATGATTTATCTGCTCGAAAGTCCTTTTTTCGTGATTCTCCCTTGCTGCCAAGTCCTTCAATGCAACTGTATTTCACTGCAGCTTGACATCTTGCTCTGCTTTAATAGAGTAGATGGTCTCCTTTTTTCCCCTTTCGTCCCCTCCTTTTCAAAGCAGTGGAGTAGCTGGGCCCCTATTGATTTACGATGGGAGATGGACACCGTCTGTCACGCTTCCCCCCCCCCGCCAGTGGAATAAAGCCACTTTATTTACACTTCATTCACAAAGAGAAGAGAGGGGAAGATCCCTCCAAGCTTCACAAGATCCCTCCGAGCTTGACCTTCAGCAGGAAGAAGGAATGGAGAGAAGATCCCTCCGAGCTTCACCTTCAGCAGGAAGAAGGAATGGAGAGAAGATCCCTCAAAGCTTGAGGGAGATCACAAAAAGAAGATCCCTCCGAGTTTGACCTTCAGCAGGAAGAAGGAACAGAGAGAAGATCTCTCCGAGCTTGACCTTCAGCAGGAAGAAGAAACGTATGGCACAGTTATTATTCTGTTTCCCCTGAAAATAAGCCCTCCCCTAAAATATTTAAACATATGCGCAGCCAATCCCCTCCATTTCCTGGGGAAGAAGAAGGGAACATGCTCCATGCACCCCACATGCACCTGCCATCCACCTGCAAACCCACTCCAGGGGAAGGATACTGTAAAATCTCTATTCCCTCCCCACTCCAGGGGAAGGATACTGTAAAATCTCTATTCCCTCCCCACTCCAGGGGAAGGATACTGTAAAATCTCTATTCCCTCCCCACTCCAGGGGAAGGATACTGTAAAATCTCCATTCCCTCCCCACTCCAGGGGAAGGATACTTAAAATCCCCATTCCCTCCACACTCCAGGAGAAGGATACTGTAAAATCTCCATTCCCTCCCCACTCCAAGGGAAGGATACTTAAAATCCCCATTCCCTCCACACTCCAGGGGAAGGATACTGTAAAATCTCCATTCCCTCCCCACTCCAGGAGAAGGATACTGTAAAATCTTCATTCCCTCCCCACTCCAGGGGAAGGATACTGTAAAATCTCTATTCCCTCCCCACTCCAGGGGAAGGATACTTAAAATCCCCATTCCCTCCACACTCCAGGGGAAGGATACTGTAAAATCTCCATTCCCTCCCCACTCCAGGAGAAGGATACTGTAAAATCTTCATTCCCTCCCCACTCCAGGGAAAGGATACTGTAAAATCTCCATTCCCTCCACACTCCAGGAAAAGGATATTGCAAAATCTCCATTCCCTCCACACTCCAGGAGAAGGATATTGCAAAATCTCCATTCCCTCCCCACTCTGGGGCCAGCCAGAGGTGGTATTTACTGATTCGCCAAACTCCTCAAAATTTCCACTACCAGTTCTCCAGAAGTTGTCAGAACCTGCTGAATTTCACCCCTGGTATGTTGCATGAACAGGCTTCATATCAACAAGACAGAATAGGCCATTCTTGATATTCTGCCCATATTACAGGTGGAAATATGGAGGCTATGACAATTCTATTAAAGCCACCTTTGATTGTTTTGGCCAAGCACTCATGTGAAGAATTTCTCCAAATGAGGAAAGGATGTTGAACAAAATCAGCTTGAGAACCTGTTGGGTCTAGTACAGTGTTTCTCAACCTTGGCAACTTGAAGATGTCCCGACTTCAACTCCCAGAATTCCCCAGCCAGCGAATGCTGGCTGGGGAATTCTGGGAGTTGAAGTCCGGACATCTTCAAGTTGCCAAGGTTGAGAAACACTGGTCTAGTAATTAAGGCACCATGCTAAAAAGCAGGAGACTGTGAGTTCAAGTTCCTCCTTAGCCATGAAAGCTCTTTATTTATTATTATTATTATTGTTGTTGTTGTTGTTGTTGTTATTATTATTATTTGGGAGTGCAACAAACGTGTCTCCCAAAAGTACCCAGTCTTTAAGTCAACCACAATCTTCTCAAAGGCTGTAGATAAATATAGCTCTGGGTTTGCCAAAAACGTCCTCTGCACGTTGGGTGAATTCATTCTCCCCGGTTGACATTCTGGGCTAATCATGTTTTGTGGTTTCCCCAAGTGTCATCTTAGGTCTCTGGGCTGGAGCTGGATGAGAAGTGCGGCTTGTGGGGTGGGGGGGGTGAGGCTAAAGGTCCTTTGAGTGCAGAGTTGTGGCTGCTTTCTTTCGTCATAGCGATAGCTGCGATAGTGAAACTGACTGGGCTTGAAACCCAGCATTATTTGATGGAATACAGGACCTGCTTCTCTTATGCTGTATCAATCTCTCTCTAAGTCTCTCTTTCTCTTTCATTCTGGCCAAGGACAATATTCTGTGCAAAATCCGTGGTGCTCTCTGAACTTGGTGGTTTTCTTGCAAATGTTTTATCACCCATCATCAGTGCTAGAAGGGAATGGGGAAGATGGAGCAGGAGGAGGAAGATTGTGGAGTCCTTGATGGTCTCTGAACTTGGTGGTTTTCTTGCAGATGTTGTGCTACCAAACTAGGTATCATCAGTGCTAGAAGGGAATGGGGGAGGAGGAGGAGGAGCAAAGGGATGAGGATTGTGGGTTCCTTGGTCATCTGTGAACTTGGTGGTTTTCTTGCAAATGTTTTATCACCCATCATCAGTGCTAGAAGGGAATGGGGAAGGAGGGGGGAGGAGGACGAAGAGGAGGAGCAGGAGGAGGAAGATTGTGGGGTCCTTGATGGTCTCTGAACTTGGTGGTTTTCTTGCAGATGTTGTATTACCCAACTAAATATCATCAGTGTTAGAAGGGAATGGGGGAGAAGGAGGGGAGAAGAGGAGGATGAAGAGGAAGAGCAGGAGGAGCAAAGGGATGAAGATTGTGGGGTCCTTGGTTATCTCTGAACTTGGTGGTTTTCTTGCAGATGTTGTATTACCCAACTAGGCATCATCAGTGCTAGAAAGGAACGGGGGAGGAGCAGGAGGAGCAAAAGGAGGTAGATTGTGAGGTCCTTGGAGTTCTCTAAACTTGGTGGTTCCTTGCAGATGTTTCATCACCCAACTAGGTATCATCAGTGCTAGAAGATAATGGGGGTGGAGGGAGAGAAAGAGGAGGAGAAGATTGTGGAGTCCTTGGAGGTCTCTTAATTTGGTGTTTTTCTTGCAGATGTTTTATTACCCAACTAGATATAATCTGTGCTAGAGGGAATGGGGGAGGAAGAGGAGGGCAGGAGGAGGAGGACTGTGAGGTCCTTGGTGCTCTCTGGACTTGGTGGTTTTCTTGCAGACATTTCATTACCCAACTAGTTATCACATGCACCAGAAGGGAGTGGGGTTTGCAGGGAGGAAGAGGAGGAGGAGGATTATTCTGAGGTCCTGGGTTCTCTCTCAGCTTGGTGGTTTTCTTGCAGATATCTCATTATCCAACTAGATGATACTAGCGGTGGTAGCAATGGAACATTATTTTCTGCTCATCCAATAGGAGATGTATGTTCTTTCCCTCCCTTCTTCTTGGCTTCCCGTTTTAGTTTCCCAACTATTGAATCCGGTGGGAGTGTGGGTGGTTTATGCCAGTACAATGAAGAGAAATAGAAGGCTTGAGACATAACCTGCAGTGGGAAGCCAACACCCCTCCATATAGGCAGTGACAAGAGTTATGGGAACTGGAGTTCCATAACATCTGGAGGAGGGCCATAAACTTTCTCACTCATGGGCTCATATAACAGAACAGCCACATAGCCAAATGGTTCTTGGATGTAAGATTACTCAACCAAAGCCAGGGGTGTATGTGATCTAAGTGGCTTTGTATCTAGGTGGATGCATAGCCTTCTGTTCTGACCGAGGCTTCCCAAGACCATGAAGCAAACTCCTGGTCCCGACAAAAAAACCCTTTTATTAATTGACTGTGAATTCTGCTCCTTCACATCCAGCAAAGTCTTTCAAGGGAGGATTCGCAGTCACAGACCTTCTCTGGCTTGGAGAGCTGCCAGGCCGAGATCTGCAAAACTTGGCAAAGAGTCTCGGAGAGTCACGAACCAATTAAGCGAACTAATTGTCTCCTGCAAACTCCACTCCCCTTTCGCTCCTCTTCTATTTCCTCTGGAAGGGGCCATTCATCGTCCACCTGTGGCTTTGCTCCCAAGTCGACCCCTGCTCTATCTATTTATGTATCTATCTATCTATCTATCTATCTATCTATCTATCTATCTATCTATCTATCTATCTATCTATCTATCTATCTACCTACCTACCTACCTACCTACCTACCTACCTACCCTTCTTATATCTCTATCACCTTTATCTCTCATCTCTATCTCATCTATCTCCTATCTATCTATCTATCTATCTATCTATCTATCTATCTATCTATCTATCTACCTACCTACCTACCTACCTACCTACCTACCTACCTACCTATCTACCTACCCTTCTTATATCTCTATCACCTTTATCTCTCATCTCTTTCTCATCTATCTCCTATCTATCTATCTATCTATCTATCTATCTATCTATCTATCTATCTATCTATCTATCCTATCGTAATCTAATCTAATCTAATCTAATCTACCACTGGTGGCACAGTGGTTAGAATGAAGTAGTTAGAATGCAGTATTGCAGTTCGATTCTCACCAACTCAAGGTTGACTCAGCCTTCCATCCTTCTGAGGTCAGTAAAACAAGGACCCAAATTGTTGGGGGCAAGAGGCTGGCTCTGCACTGCAAAGCGGTATACAAGTCTAAATGTTGGTGCTAGTGGAGAAAAGCAGTATAACAGACCCAGAGCCCAGCTGGTTTTGCAGATTGCAGACTACTGAGGTTTGGAGAAGCAGGGATCAGGGGTTGGCATGGATCTTTTTGCAGGCATGGCTGCTAGATTACTTTTCCCCCCGGCCTCCGACCGAAATTTCTGGGGCTTTGGGCTCCAGGAGAAAACTCTGGCAGCCTCGAGGCATCCGTGGTGAAGAGAAACATGTTGCCTTCTTTTTTTTTTTTGGCAAAAAACCAGACTCGGTGAGTCACAGGGAAATCTCACCACATCTCAGAGGAAAGACCCAAATCTTGATCCTCCTTTGCTCCGTCTCTTGCTTTCTCTACCCTGTGGGTGGGTGGGTGGAAGGGACAAGGCTGGATTTAGAGCCCACTCAAAGGCAGAAGTGCCCAGGGTAGCTCTAATTGAAAGCAGCTTTCCAGAGGCGATGCCAGGAAGCAAAAGGCAGGGACTTTCAGTCCATCTGCAAGCAGAAAGAAAAACAGAATAACAGAGTTGGAAGGGACTCTGGAGGTCTTCTAGTCTAGCCCTCTGCTCAAGCAGAAGACCCTATACACTTTCAGGCAAATGGTTGTCCAATCTCTTCTTTAAAACTTCCAGTGTTGGAGGATTCACAACTTCTGGAGGCAACTTCTGTTCCACTGGTTAATTGTTCTCACTGTCAGGAAATTCCTCCTCAGTTCTAAGTTGCTTCTCTCCTTGATTAGTTTCCACCCATTGCTTCTTGTCCTGCCTTCAGGGGCTTTGGAGAATAGCTTGACTCCCTCTTCTTTGGGGCAACCCGTGAGATATTGGAAGGAAGGAATGAGAGAAGCAAGGAGAGAAGGAGGGAAGGTAGGAGAGAAGGATGGGAGAGAGAAGGATGGGAGGGTGGAAGGAAGGAAGGAGAGAAAGAAGGATTTCTCCTTGATTAGTTTCCACCCATTGCTTCTTGTCCTGCCCTCAGGTGCTTTGGAGAATAGCCCTCTTCTTTGGGGCAGCCCCTCAAATATTGGAACACTGAAGTGCCTAGACTTTAGACTTTGAGAAGCACCAATCTGGGGCCGCTTTAAAATGTATTAGGAGCCAGACCTGGGGTGGGGGGGGGGAGAGAGAGATGGTGCTAATTGATAAGGAGTTCCTCCTAAATTTTATATTTCCTCAAAATTGGCCGAATTAAAGGCAGCGAAGGTACATAAAGAAAGCCTGAAATGTGTTGGGAGCATCAATTCCATGGGGGGAATGTAATGAGTGGGAATGGTCGAGTTAATTTGAAAACTGAATCCAATAGATAAGTGGAGATCATTGGGTGCAACATTTCTTGAGCCGATATTTGACTGATCACTTGACTGCCAGAGGTTATGGCATGTCCTAGGTACTCTGGCTGAGGAGGTCTAGTTTGGCCTTGGCCAATTGATCATAGATGTTGTGTGGAATGTTGAACATAATGTCCAACATTGGATGGATGGATGGATGGATGGATGGATGGATGGATGGGGAGAGCAATGGAGAGAGGGATGGATGGATGGAGAGACAGATGGGGAGACGGATGGAGCATGAGATGGATGGATGGAGAGACAGATGGGTAGGAAGAGGGATGGGTGGATGGGGAAATGGATGGAGAGGGGGATGGATGGGTGGTGGGTGGATGGATGGATAGAGGGATGGAGAGAGGGATGGGTGGGTGGATGGATGGAGATAGGAAAGGTGGATGGAGAGAGGGATGGGTGGGTGAGTGGATGGATGGAGAGACAGATGGGTGGGAAGAGGGATGGAACATGAGATGGATGGATGGATGGATGGATGGATAAAAAATGAATGGGGAGAGGAATGGATGGATGAGGAGAGGGGTGGAGAGGGGGATGGGTGGGTGGATGGAGGGATGGAGGGAGGAAAGAGGAATGGAGAGAGGGATGTAGAGAGGGATGGGTGGGTTGGTGGGTGGGTGGGTGGATGGATGGATGGATGGAGAAAGGTGGATGGAGAGAGGGATGGAGAGAGTGATGGGTGGGTGGGTGGATGGATAGAGAAAGGGGGATGGAGAGGGGGATGGATGGGTGAGTGGATGGATGGATGGAGAGACAGATGGGTAGAAAGAGGGATGGATGGGGAAAGGGATGGAGAGGGGGATGGGTGGATTGGTGGGTGGGTGGATGGATGGATGGATAGAGAAAGGTGGATGGAGAGAGTGATGGATGGGTGGGTGGATGGATGGATAGAGAAAGGTGGATGGAGAGAGGGATGGAGAGAGGGATGGGTGGGTGGGTGGATGGATGGATGGATAGAGAAAGGTGGATGGAGAGAGTGATGGATGGGTGGGTGGGTGGATGGATGGATAGAGAAAGGTGGATGGAGAGAGTGATGGGTGGATAGGTGGACGGATGGATAGAGAAAGGTGGATGGAGAGGGGGATGGATGAGTGAGTGGATGGATGGATGGATGGAGATACAGATGCATGGGGAGAGGGATGGATGGATGGGGAAAGGGATGGAGAGGGGGATGGATGGGTGAGTGGATGGATGGATGGAGAGACAGATGGATGGGGAGAGGGATGGAGAAGGGGATGGGTGGGTGGGTGGTTGAGTGAATGGATGAGTGGGTGGAGGAAAGAGGGATGGAGAGAGGGGTGGAGAGAGTGATGGGTGGGTGGATGGATGGATAAGGAAAGTGGATGGAGAGAGGGATGGATGGGTGAGTGGATGGATGGATGGATGGATGGATGGATGGATGGATGGATGGATGGAGAGACAGATGGGTAGGAAAAGGGATGGATGGATGGGGACAGGGGTGTAGAGAGGGGTCGAGAAAGGGATCGATGGATAAATGGATGGAAGGATGCAGAGACAGATGGATGCATGGTTGGTTGGATGGATGGATGGATGGATGGATGGTCAGACAGACAAACAGACCATTTCAGTTGCTTTCTGCATTTACTACTATTTGAACACTAGGAATGTTCACTGAATATTATATGTCTGAATGAAGGACTCTGAATGAAACCCAGGCTAGAAAAGGGCTACGGCATGCATTCTCACATGGTGCCTGCCAACCATGGTTTGCCTGTCCAAAACATTCCCATATTTTGAAAGATGGTTCGAAAGAATGCCATCAAAGAATCCTAGGCATGATAGGACAACTTTGCCTCGTTGGAAGACTTCCCGCAAAGACTTTGGGCTTCAACGATATCTGGCATTCTAACCCAGGATAAGCCCACTTATCCCTTCAACGCCATGCAGAATAGTGGAGCAGTTCTGAAGAAAGCTGGCCCTCCACCCCATCTCTAAACCGCACAACAGAACCCAGCAGAGCCAAGCAGTTCTGCTTCTGATTGCAAGCCTCTTTCACAGGAAAAAGTGCTGAGCTTCACAAAAGAACCAAAAAACACAGGGGGGGGAGAGAGAGAGAGAGAGAGAGAGAGAGAGAGAGAGAGAGAGAGAGAGAGAGAGAGGCACAGACAGAAAAAGACAGAGAGAGAGAGAGGCAGAGACAGAGAAAGAGAAACAGGGAGAGGGAGAGAGAAAGAGAGAGGAGCAGAGAGGGAGAGAGAAAGAGAAAGAGAGAGAGACAGAAAGAGGCAGAGAGACACAGAGAAAGAGAGAAAGAAAGAGAGAGAGAAAATGAGAGATAGAGACACAGAGAGAGGGGGAGAGAGAAAGAGAGAGAGACAGAAAGAGAGAGAAAGAGAGACAGAAAGAGAGAGAAAGAGAGAGACAGAAAGAGGCAGAGAGACACAGAGAAAGAAAGAAAGAAAGAGAGAAAATAAGGGATAGAGACAGAGGGAGGGGAGAGAGAAAGTGAGAGAGACAGAGAGAGAAAGAAAGAGAGAGAGACAGAGAGAGAAAGAGAGAGAAACAGACAGAGAGAGGGAGACACACAGAGAAAGAAAGAGAGAGACAGAGAGACAGAGAGAGAGAAAGAGAGAAAGAAAGAGAGAGAAAATGAGAGATAGAGACACAGAGAGTGGGGGAGAGAGAAAGAGAGAGAGAGAGAGAGAAAGAGAGAGAGAGAAAGAGAGAGAGACAGAAAGAGGCAGAGAGACACAGAGAAAGAGAGACAGAGAGAGAGAAAATGAGGGATAGAGACAGAGGGAGGGGAGAGAGAAAGAGGGAGAGACAGAGAGAGAAAGAAAGAGAGAGAGACAGAGAGAGAAAGAGAGAGACAGACAGACAGAGGGAGAGAGACAGAGAGAAAGAAAGAGACAGAGAGACAGAGAGAGAGAAAGAGAGAAAGAAAGAGAGAGAGAGAAAATGAGAGATAGAGAGACAGAGAGAGGGGGAGAGAGAGGGAAAGAGAGAGAGAGAGAGGCAAAATAAAATAACATAATATGGAAACCTCTCTATTTTAAACGAATGGAGCTTTCCTGGAGCTCACCCCTTGGTTTGTTTTGGGCTCCGCTCAACTTTTTTCAGCCCAGGCTGGGGGGTCAGCTTTTAAAAGCAAGTTCTCACTCATCCATTCAGCGACAGGTGATGGGTGCCAAACTCCATTCCTCCCAGTTCTGTTTCCCTCCGTCTGTCTTGGGGGTGGGATGGGGGGGGTGTCAGAGGAAACGGAGAGGAGAGGCACACTGCAGGGGTTTGCGGGGGGGGATGTGGAACCAGGGGCGCGCCATCGGTCTCGGTGAGCCCCCTTGGCTGTATAAATTGCAGATGTGGGCAAGGATGGGTCCCATAACTGGGAGAGGTATTGAAATCAAAACCAGTCCTCCCCTCCCTCCCTCCATCCTCCCCCCCTCCCCAATCCCATTCCACCAAGACAGGCTGTTGAAAATGATACATGTCAAATTGCTGGAATGAATTTCAAACGCCAAAGATACTTTATTTTAAAAAAAAAAAATCTTGCCTTGCTGTAAAATGTAACACAATCCATTGGCAAGTCTCGGCAAAATTCTGTCCCGCTTTGGATTTTCTTTCTCCCCCCCCCCTTCCCACCCCTTCCATTTTTATATATATATATATATATATTTAACAAAACTGAAAAACTTTTTCCAACCCATTAAACCTGATTTATGTTTTGCCCACGGATTCCTTCCCCCCCATTCTCTCTCTCTCTCTCTCTCTCTCTTTTGGAGGGGATTTAAATGAGAGAAATCATGACTTCACTTTTGGCCAAGTTTAGCTGCTCCGTGCTCCGAATACTTGAATTTATTTTTTGGTTAAAAAAAAAAAGAATATATCTGTGTGGATGTAAGGAAATCATTCTGACTTGAAGTTCTGCGGGATTCCTTTTCCATGTTTGCCACCATGGGAGTTCACAGCGTCTCCTCCAAAAAAGCTTTTTCTCCTTCGCAGCTGGTTGCAGGGCTACGGAATGATAGAAATAGCACTTAGACTTATCTACCGCTTCATGTTGCTTTTACAGCCCTCACTTAAGTGGTTTACAGAGTCACAATATTGCCCCCAATAATTTGGGTCCTCATTTGACCCACCTCGGAAGGATGGAAGGCTGAGTCAACCTTGAGCCGGTCAGGATCGAACACCTGGCAGTAGGCAGAGTTTCCCTGCAGTACTGCATTCTAGCCACTGTGCTGCCACAGCTCAGAATAGGGTAGGGTAGGGTATGGTGGAGTGGAGTGGGGTGGGATGGGATGGGATGGGATGGGATGGAATGGAATAGGATAGGAATAGGAATAGGAATAGGAATAGGAATAGGAATAGGAATAGGAATAGGAATAGGAATAGGAATAGGAATAGGAATAGAGTGGAGTGGAGTGGCATGGAATAGAATAGAATAGAATAGAATAGAATAACAAAAGCACTTAGACATATACCACTTCACAGTGCTTTTACAGCCCTTTCTAAGCAGTTTACAGTGTCAGCCTCTTGCCCCCAACAATCTGGGTCCTCATTTTACTGACTTCAGAAAGGTAGAAGGCTGAATCAATCTTGAGCCAGTTGAGATCAAACTCCTGGCAGTGAGCAGAGTTTAGCCTGCTATACTGCATTCTAACCACTGTGCCACCATGGACGGACGGACGGACGGACGGAAGGAAGGAAGGAAGGAAGGAAGGAAGGAAGGAAGGAAGGAAGGAAGGAAGGAGAAGGAAGGAAGGAAGGAAGGAAGGAAGGAAGGAAGGAAGGAAGGAAGGAAGGAAGGAAGGAAGGAAGGAAGGAAGGAAGGAAGGAAGGAAGTCAACCTTGAGCCAGTAAGGATAGAACTCCTGGCAGTGAGCAGAGTTTAGCCTGCTATACTACATTCTAACCATTGCACCACCACAGAAGGAAGGGAGGGGGGGAGGGAGGGAGAAAAGAAGTCAACCTTGAGCCAGTCTGGATCAGAGAACTCCTTGCAGTGAGCAGAGTTTAGCCTGCATTACTGCATTCTAACCACTGACCCACCATGGCTCTTCAACTGTATCTGAATGAAAGGATTAATACAGCATTGAATTCTCATGCGGCAAGTTGTCCTACAGCAAGTTGTCCACAACAAGTTTGTTCTAGACTCCGTACAAGCCTATCGGTCAACACATAAGTTGCATCCACTGGTTGCATGGATTTTATGTACACTTCCCCCCCTCCAACTGGACGTAACGTTCTTCTTTTTATCAGATGTGCCGGACCAAGGAGTATGACTTCAATGATGCTATGGCCCAATACGCATGGTACCCCTGCACTGCCAACCATACTCACACCGTTTTCTGGCTGAAGGTAAATATGCAATGCAATTTATATTTATAATTTATAAATATGATAAATGTATTTTTATAAATGTTTATGTATAATTTATAAATATGCAACGCAGTGGCTTGGTGGCTAAGATGCTGAGCTTGTCAATCAGAAAGGTCGGCAGTTCGGCGGTTCGAATCCCCAGTGCCACATAACGGAGTGAGCACCTGTGACTTGCCCCAGCTTCTGCCAACCTAGCAGTTCGAAAGCACATTAAAAAAATGTAAGTTGAGAAATAGGAACCACCCCTTTGGTGGGAAGGGAACAGCGCCCGTGCGCCTTTGGCGCTGAGTCATGCCGGCAACATGACCACGGAGACGTCTTCGGACAGCGCTGGCTCTTCGGCTTTGAAACGGAGATATATCAGAAATAAATGTAATATATCAGATTCTGGTTAAAGATTGTGAGGGATACTTGTGGACCTCTGGATAGTTCTCAGCAGGCCTCATGGGTGGGTGTGAGATGAAGGTTGCTAAGAATCTTAGTTCTGGAGGTTCACCAAGAGTGGTAACTTCTCCTTACTGGTTAAAGGTCTTCCCCCTCTTATCCATTGCCCTCAAGGGATTGAAATTCAAGCCTTCAACAGACAACCTGTGCTGAAGCTTCCAACTATATTTATTTATTTTATTTTATTTAGTTAGTTTGTCAAACAGGTGCGAATAACAGGTATAAATATAAACATGGACATGAGCACATGAAATGAGTACAGATAAATGGGGACAATAGGACAGGGACAGAAGGCACGCTGGTGCGCTTATGCACACCCCCTTTATGGACCTCTTAGGAATGGGGTGAGGTCCACGGTGGACAGTTTAAAGTTGAAGTTTTGGGGGTTTGAGGACGTAACAACGGAGTCAGGTAGAGCATTCCAGGCGTTGACCACTCTGTTGCTGAAGTCGTATTTTCTTGGTACACCCACGTTACACCTATCCTCCGCGAGCTGCACTGGTTACCGATCAGTCTCCGGATACGCTTCAAGGTGCTAGTCGTAACTTATAAAGCCCTTCATGGTATTGGATCTGGGTACTTGAGAGACCGCCTGCTGCCAATTACCTCCCACAGACCCATTAGATCTCACAGGGTTGGCCTCCTCCGGGTTCCATCTACTAGCCAATGCCATCTGGCTACTACCCGGGGGAGGGCCTTCTCTGTGGCAGCTCCGGCCCTCTGGAACAAACTCCCCGCAGGGATTCGGACCCTCACCTCTCTCCAGGCCTTCCGAAAAGCCATCAAAACCTGGCTCTGCCAGCAGGCCTGGGGTTGATGAGTTCCCCTCCCCTCTCGACTTGTATGATTGTGTGACTCTTGCTTATTTTAATTATTTGTATTCGTTTTATGTTCCCCTTTTTCCCCTTTTGAATTGTTTGCTGCCCTGAGTCCTCCCGGAGAAGGGCGGCATATAAATAATAAAATTCAATTCAATTCAATTCAATTCAATCGAGTTTGGAGCGGTTGACCTTGAGTTTATATGGATTGTTTGCCCAAATATTATTGCGGTCGAAGCTGAAGTAGCCGTTGACATGTAGGACGTTGAAGCAGACAATTCTGTGTACTACGCTTAGGTCAGACCGAAGGTGGCGTAGCTCCAGGTAGTCTTGGACCATTAATGGCTGTGCATAATAGTTTTATTTTAATAAATTAAAATAATGCATTTAATTTTAACGTTATGTTTAATAACATGAATGGTTGTGTTATGTTTAAGTGAGAACTGATCCCCTCTTTCTCTCTCCATAGGCTTTCTATACCCAACCCATGGTAGCCACTGCTGTGATTATCCACTTAGTAACAGATGGGACGTGGCTGGAGATGGACCTCGACCAGAAACAAGAGTCCATTTTTGTGCAGCTGGTGGACACTAAAAACCAAAGTCACGATCTCGGTGAGAAGGCTAGCTCGGTTATAACACAACATGAAATAAAATGTTGGTGTTTTTTTTTTTTAACTTCCCCTTGGAATAGGCCAGGGAGCAGGAAGATTTAAAAGAAAAAATTAGACACGCAAAAATCAGCAGCAGGTTAATTTCATGGAGTTCCACTAGTTCATTGGGGTGGGGAAACAATTTTCATTGATTCTTTCTATGTTTCTACGTGTTTATTGTTGATTTTAACTCAGGGGCCGATAAGCACAAAGCTGAGCTGACAACCCTGGATTCCCGCTGGGTGGCATTTAATACGATGCCAAGTATGTGGCTCGGATCTCTTGCAATGTTAGAATCCTATTCAGTAAAGATCCAATGGATTTCTAAGGATAACAGAATAACAGAGTTGGAAGGGACCTTGGAGTAGATGTGATAGATAGGATAGATAGATGGATGGATGGATGGATGGATGGATGGATGGATGGATGGATGGATGGATGGGTGGTTGGTTGGATAGATAGATATGAATGGATGAATGGATGGATGGATGGATGGATGATGGATGGATGTTAGATGATAGATATGAGAGAGAGTGATGGATGGATGGGTGTATAATACATAGATGGATGAATGGATGGATGGAAGGATGGATGGATGGATGGATGGATGGATGATAGGCACAGACAGACAGATGATATAGGTAGATAAATAGACGTTAGATAGATGATAGATACAAATAGACATATAGACAGATATTAGATAGATAGATAGTGTGTGTGTGTGTATTGTGTGTGTGTGTATATGTGTGTGTGTGTGTGTGTGTGTATATATATATATAGTATGGATAGATGGATAGATATAGATATAGATATAGATATAGATATAGATATAGATATAGATATAGATATAGATATAGATATAGATATAGATATAGATATAGATATAGATGATATAGATATAGATATAGATGATATAGATATAGATATAGATTAGATATAGATATAGATATAGATGGATAGATAGAGAGATAGAGATAGATAGATAGATAGAGATAGACAGACAGACAGATAGATACGAGAGAGAGAGAGAGAGAGGGAGAGAGATATATAATTGATAGTTTGATTGATGTTTGATGATTGAGATGATTGATAGTTGAGAGATAGTCCAGCCCCCTCCTCAACCATTGTTGTACTCCTCCTTTCCATTTAGCTTCTTCTGCCCAATTAAGGGACCCTCCTCAATCTTTTTTCTCTTTCCCACCAACCCTGACCCTTCTCTCTTTTTCTTCTCTCTAACCCCCCTCCCTCTCATCACCACCCCCAACCTACCCCCCCCACCAGGGGAGCACGGTTTGAGCTGCCGCAAAAACCCTTTGATTATCCCAGTTGTCCATGACCTCAGCCAGCGTTTCTACCGGACTCGGGCCATCCTCGTCACCTTCAGATCTCAGTATGTGGCCATCTCCGGGGTGGCCTTGCGCTCCTTCCAGAATTTCGACCCCATCGCTGTCAGCAGCTGCCGGAGCGGGCAGACCTACAGTCCCGTGGAGCAGAGGTAAGATCCTCCTTTGGGTTCTCATTAGTCGCCAGCTTCAGACGATGATGAAGAGGGTCATCGGGAAGAAGAAAGGGGAAAGGGATGGTTGACCTTTGGCCTTGTTGGCAGGAGCCATGTGGCCCTCCCTGAATACAAACAGGCCGGGCCATTTAACCCCACAAGGGAGGAGGTCCATAGATTATTTCCACCTCTGCTGACCTCTCTAGGTGACCTCCGTCTACTGTGTCGGCACAGTTCCAAGGTTGGACTTAAATGAGCAGCTCGAGAAGGGAGACCTTCCCCCCCTCTGGGAAAGAAGGAGAGGAGATCTTTGCCATTTGGGTTTTGATTCCTCTCACAGGACACACACACACACACACACACACACTTGTACACTCATTCACACACACAAATGCTTTCTTTGCTTTTCAGTGGATCTTTACTGTCAGCCTTGAGTGGGAAACGTGGCTTTGGTTGAAAGCGCGCTGGAACAAATCAGACCGGGTTTTTTAAATTCTGCATTGGCTGCAAAAACCAGCTGGGTGGGCCATGGATTAGGAAGGTGCTGAAATCTTTCTTCCCTTGTCCCCATAAAACTTCTTTGGCTTCCTTTATGTGTTATGTTTAGGATAACTTAGAATTTCCTTCCTCCAACCCTTCAAGTCCTTCCTTCCTTCCTTCCTTCCTTCCTTTCTTCTTTCAGTCCTTTCCTCCCTCTTCTTCCTTCCTTCATCCCTCCCTCCCTCCTTCCTTTGTCCCTCACTTTTTTCTTTCCTTCCTCCCTCCCTCTTTCCTCCCTCCCTCCAAGTTCCTTCCACCTTCCCTCCCTTTCCTTCATCCCTCCCTCCCCCCTTCTTCCTTCCTTCCTTCCTTTGTCCCTCCCTCCCTTTACTTCTTTCTTCCCTCCCTCCCTCCCTCTCCGTCTATTTGCCTGTCCATATCAGAACCTTCCCGGTTGAGTTTTTCAGCAACACTTTAGCTCCCAGTTATTCCAGGAAGTCTTTTTTTCTACCCTTGCCAGCTTCCTGCTGTGGGGTTGGCCCCAACAGCCCCAAACTGGACCTTGGGTTTGAAACCAGATCTGGCCAGTGGGAGGTCTCTGAATTTACTCACCTCCTTCCAGGCGATTCGATTCATTGCTAACTTCTGTGTGCTAAAACTGGTTTTCCTTTTCTCCCGTTGGAGGTTCTTCTTTGCAGCAAAAGGACAGAAATGTTGCAGGATAGGATCTCGTGCAAATCTTTAGGTTTATTTTCACCACCCATTATGCCCTTCTTCACTGTTCTGACCGAGGCTTCCCCAGCAGCACGAAGCCGGGTCCTCATCCCGATAAACCCTTTTTATTGAATTGACTGTAAATTCCTCTCCAGCGAAGTCTTTCCTCTCCCACCATCTTTCAAGATACCCTACATTGCCAAAAGTATTCGCTCACCCATCCACATAATCAGAATCAGTGGTGAGCGAATACTTTTGGCAATATAGTGCAGTTCACAATTGCCGACCTTGATCAGGCTTCGAAAGTGGCCAGGCCGATATCTTTCAGATGCTGCCATACTTGGCAAGAATGCAGGAACGAACTGATTGCCCCCTGCAAACTCCACTCCCCTTTCGCTCCTCTTTTATTCCCTCTGGGAGGGGCCATTCATCGTCCACCTGTGGCCTTACTGTGAAGTCAACTCCTGTTCTTTAGCTGCTCCCTTCATCTGAACACTCTGCACCTGCACACACTGGGAACAGGCTCCAGCTGTTCTTCTGCCTCACTGATGTCTCTGAAGGCAGCTGATAACTGGCATAGGGCTCTAGCCCCATCTCTGCCTCTGACACAGAGCCCTCATCAGAGCCTTCCCCAGACTCCAAGACTAGCCCATGTTCCTCCCCAATCCTCCTCACTGTCCAATTTGCTGGAGGACCACAACAGTATCCAAAAATCCAAAATTCTGGATGTTCTGACCCATGCTTCCCAAGAGACTGAAGCAAACTCCATCCTGACAAAAAACCTTTTTCTTAATTGACTGTGAATTCTGCTCATTCACCTCCAGCAAAGTCTTTCGAGGGAGGATTCGCAGTCACAGACCTTCTCTGGCTTGGAGAGCTGCCAGGCCGAGATCTGCAAAACCTGGCAAGGAGTCTCGGAGAGTCACGAACCAATGAAGCGAACTAATTGTCTCCTGCAAACTCCACTCCCCTTTTGCTCCTCTTTTATTTCCTCTGGGAGGGGCCATTCACCATCCACCTGTGGCCTTACTCCCAAGTTGACCCCTGTTCTTTAGCTGTTCCCTTCATCTGGCAACTCTGCACATGCACACACTGGGAACAGGCTCCAGCTGTTCTTCTGCCTCACTGATGTCTGACTCTGAAGGCAGCTGATAACTGTCAGACGGCTCTGGCCCCCTCTCTGCCTCCGACACAGAGCCCTCCTCAGAGACTTCCCCAGACTCAGAACCTTCCTCACTGGCCGCTGGTGGGCCACAACACTCACTGATATCCGTGTTCCTTTCAAGAGAGGTCGACTCTAAGTGGTTCTGACTCCTCATCAGAAGAAGCTGGGTGGTCCCTTCCCAACCGGAATGTGGGGTTGTCGAAATTCATTTGCCGTGGCTTTCCAGGTGCGTTCCAAAGCTTCTTCCTGAGCTTTGGTGAGCTAGCGATGAAGCCTTCTTCTTCCATATGAAAAAAATGAACATTTGAAGACCTGCTGGGAAGCAATTATGCTTTAAAAAAAAATTGCAGAGGAAACAGTCTCTCTCTGTCTGGATACTGTTGGAGAGCTTCAGCGGCCTTTCTCCATGGCCGCGATTGAGAGATTTGGAAAACAGGACTTTTTACCTTGATGTGGTAGGGCCCCCTTTCTCCTGCAAATCAGCTCAGATTTGTTTTTGAACCGAAAAAAGAGGAAATATTATCACCTCGCTGGTGTCTCAAGCTCGGAGTGGGTTATAAATCTATGGTAATATTCAAATTCCAGCATCAAACGCTTGTGGTCTTCGCCAAGGCAGGTTGATCGGTTTCCCAGTAGGACTTACCCTGGCAGGAAGCTTAAATGATTTGCCTGCTGCATCCTAAACCTTCCAGCTCTTCTGCTTTTCTTTGGCCTGGTTCAGATTCTTCTTCTTCTTCTTCTTCTTCTTCTTCTTCTTCTTCTTCTTCTTCTTCTTCTTCTTCTTCTTCTTCTTCTTCTTCTTCTTCTTCTTCTTCTTCTTCTTCTTCTTCTTCTTCTTCTTCTTCTTCTTCTTCTTCTTCTTCTTCTCTTCTTCTTCTCCCTCCTCTTCTTCCTTTTCACCCTCCCTCCTTCTCCTCTTTCTTCTTCCCCTCCTCTTCTTCTTCTCCTCCTCCTCTCCTTCTCTTCTACTTTTTCTTCCAATTCTTCTTCTTCTCCTCCTCCTCTTCTTCCTCTTCCCCCTTTCCACTCCTCCTCTTTCTTCTTCTCTTCTTCCTCTCCTCCTCCTCTTCTTCTTCTTTTTCTTCTTCTTCTCCTTCTCCATCTCCTCCTCTTCTTCCTTTTCATCATCTTCTTCTTCTCCACCTCCTCCTCCTCTCCTCCTCCTCTTCTTCTTCTTCCTTTCCCCCTTCCTCCTTCTCCTCTTTCTTCTTCCCCTCCTCCTCCTCTTCTCCTCTTCCTCCTCCTCTCCTTCTCTTCTACTTCTTCTTCTTCCAATTCTTCTCCTCCTCCTCTTCTTCCTCTTCCCCCTTCCTCCTTCTCCTCTTTCTTCTTCCTCTCCTCCTCTTCTTCTCCTCCTCCTCTCCTTCTCTTCTACTTCTTCTTCTTCCAATTGTTCTTCTCCTCCTCCTCTTCTTCTTCCTTTCCCCCTTCCTCCTTCTCCTCTTTCTTCTTCCCCTCCTCCTCCTCTTCTCCTCTTCCTCCTCCTCTCCTTCTCTTCTTCTTCTTCCAATTCTTCTCCTCCTCCTCTTCTTCCTCTTCCCCCTTCCTCCTTCTCCTCTTTCTTCTTCCTCTCCTCCTCTTCTCCTCCTCCTCCTCTCCTTCTCTTCTACTTCTTCTTCTTCCAATTGTTCTTCTCCTCCTCCTCTTCTTCTTCCTCTTCCCCCTTCCCCCTCTTCCTCTTTCTTCTTCTCTTCCTCCTCTCCTTCTCCTCCTCCTCTTCTCCTCCTCTTCCTCCTCTTCTACTCCTCCTCCTCCTCCTTTTGGAAATGATTCTGGTTAGCATTTTTCATAGCCCCGTGAACCCCTTCCTAAGCCTTTGAAGGCATTTTGAAGTCAGGTTCAGATGGTCTCCTGGAAAAGGTTTTAGGAACCTGGATCTCATCGCCTTCCCACGCTCTTCCTGGGCTTTTGAAGGCAGTTTGAGGTCAGATCAGGTGAGACCCCAAACAACTAGGGTTGAAATTTAACCTGGATTATTCCCATACGTTTAATGGCATATACCAAGCGTCTATCAACTTCTACCAAGAGAACTGACATGGGCCAAGAATTAGAAGATCCCAACTTCCCGGTTTCAATTTCGTACTGTTTTCCCCACCCCAGATAGCATGTGTTCTCCTTTCCTTTGAAGTGCCGAGTGTGCATTGCACACTTGATAGTAGTACATTTGCTTTCCTCAGATCCTCTGAACCGTATTTTATTATCCATACATTTGTTGAAGCAGCCAAGAGCCAGCTTCTGCAGGGTGGGCTGTGTGTTTTCTCTCACACCCTTCAATTTACAGCTATGCAGCACAGATGGTAGTACACACAAACACATTCACATACACACACACACAAACACAGAGAAAGAGACACAGAGAGAGAGAGACAGAGACAGAGAGAGAGAAACACACAGAGAGAGACACAGAGAGACAGAGAAACACACAGAGAGAGACACAGAAAGAGAAACACACTCACACACAGAGAGACACACACAGAGAGAGAGACGGAGAGATAGAGAGGCAGAGAGACACACACAGAGAAATATACAGAGAGAGAGAGACAGAGAAACACACAGAGAGAGACACAGAAAGAGAAACACACACACACAGAGACACACACAGAGAGAGACAGAGAGATAGAGAGGCAGAGAGAGACACACAGAGAAATATACAGAGAGAGAGAGACAGAGAGAGACAGAGACAGAGAAACACACAGAGAGAGACAGAGAGAAAGACGGAGAGACAGAGAGGCAGAGAGAGACACACAGAGAAAGATACAGAGAGAGAGAGACAGAAAGAGACAGAGAAACACACACACAGAGACAGAGAAACACAGAGAGAGGGACACAGAGAGAGAGAGAGACAGAGAGAGCGATAGAGAGACAGAGACACAGAGGGAGAGAGAGAGACAGAAAGAGATACAGAGAAAGAGATACAGAGAAAGAGACAGAGAGAGACAGAGAGACACGCACAGAGAGACAAAGACACACAGAGAAACACACACACAGAGGACATAGAGAGAGAGACAGAGAGGGAGACAGAGACACAACGAGAGAGATACAGAGACAGAGACACAGAGACACACATACAGAGAGACAAAAACACACACACAGAGACATAGAGACAGAGAGAGACAGACCGAGAGACAAAGAGAGAAAGAGATACAGAGAAAGAGAGACAGAGAGAGAGAGAAACAGAGAAACACAGAAAGAGAAACACAGAAAGCTACAGAGAGAGAGAGACAGACAGACAGACACACACACACACACACAGAGAGAGAGAATATACTTTATGAGAAGATATTTCATTTCTGACCTTGACCATGTGCCACCTGACACAGGGAATCCCCAGCACATTAAAAATGCCTCTCGGCATCTTTAATTCATTTTTTCCCCTCCAATCCCTGAATGCTTTTTCCCTTGATGTGGTTTTTAAAACCCAGATGCACCTTGGCATAAGTGCTGTGGAATTCTTCTTCCTCTCCTTCCTACAGTATTTCCCATCCAGAAATTGGGGCCATCTCAATGGCCGTTCCTTGAATCAATTAGACAGAACATCCCCTGCAATTTGACGTGGTTCTTTCATCATTAGACAACAAGAGGCTAGTCCTAAGGATCAAGTAAAGTAGAAATTGGCTGAACACACATTGTCTTGGGAGGGAGGAGGTGATGAAGGAAGGAAGCTCATAGGGAGGAAGTGAGGGGGAAGGAAGGAGAGGGAGGGAAGGGGAAGGGAAGGAAGGAAGGAAAGAGGAAGAGAGAGAGGAGAAAGGAAGGGAAGGAGAGGAAAGGAAAAAGAAAAAAGGGAAGAGGGAAGGATGGAAGAGGGAGGGAGGAGAAAGGAAGGGAAGGAAAAGAGAGAGAAGGAAGGAAAGAGGGAAGGCAGGAGAGGGGGAAGAAAGGAAGGGAAGGGAAAGGAAAGGGAAGAGAAGGGAGGAAGGAAAGAGGAAAGGAAGGAAGTGAGGAAAGGAAGGAAGGAAGGAAGGAAGGAGAAGGAGGGAGGTTGAGAGGAGAAAGGAAGGGGAAGGAAAGGGAAGAGAAGGAAGGAAGGAAGGAAAGAGGGTAGGAAGGAAGGAAAGAGGGTAGGAAGGAAAGGAAGGAAGGAAATTTTGACTCATCCTAAACATGAAGTATGAATAAAAACGTTTCTTTCAGAACACAGGGAAAAAAATTCTGAAGAAAAAATCACATTTAGGTGAAACCACAGAGCTCTTTAATAATTGTATCTTTTTAGTCTTAATTTTTAATATATATATATATATATATATATATATATATATATATATATATATATATATATATATATATATATATATATATATATATATATATATATATATATATATATATATATATTTGTTTACCTTGCCTGTAAGCCGCCCAGAGTCCCAAGGGAATGGGCGGCATACAAATCTTATTAAACTAAACTAAACTAAACTAAACTAAAACTCTTTAGGATCTTACCACCCTACCAGCTCCATCCTACCTTGGAAGTCTGATTATTATCCTACCCTAAACTTTTTCTTCCCCCTCTTGAACAGCTGTGTCCCTCATTCTTGCAAGACCAAGGACTGCCAAGAGCTGGACATTGAGAATGCCATGCTGACTTTCACGGATGGAGGGCACTACAATGGGGCCCAGTGCAACGTTACCTGCCGAACAGGTTATGTCCTCCGGGCTCACAGAACCAACGATCTGCCCCAGAGTCAGGTGGGTAGAACTGGTGTATATATACATATTATACCATTGCTGTGTGATTTATTCATTTTGCAAATGGATACAGCTGCCCATCTCACTTAGCAGTGGCTCAGTGGCTAAGACACTCAGCTTGTTGATCAGAAAGGTCAGCAGTTCGGCGGTTCGAATCCCTAATACCGCATAATGGAGTGAGCTCCCGTGACTTGTCCCAGCTTCTGCCAACCTAGCAGTTCGAAAGCAGGTTAAAAGTACAAGTAGAAAAAGAGGAACCACCTTTAGCGGGAAGGGAACAGCCTTCCGTGTGCCTTTGGCTTTGAGTCATGCTGGCCACATGACCACGGAGACATCTTCATCCAGCGCTGGCTCTTCGGCTTTGAAACGGAGATGAGCACCGCCCCCTAGAGTTGGGAACGACTAGCACAGATGTGCGAGGGGAACCTTTACTGTTACCCATCTCACCCCAAGGTGACTCTGATGGGAGATGCGATGCTAGAAATCGAGGTCTTTCTTAGCTATGGGGTTGCAGGGAGGCAGCAGTGATAACACAAATCATAGAATAACAGGGTTGGAAGGGACCTTGGAGGTCTTCTAGTCCAACCCACTGCTCAAGCAGGAGACCCTACACTATATCAGATAAGTGACTGTCCAGTCTCTTCTTAAAAACCTCCAGCGATGACGCGCCCACAACATGTGAAGGCAAGCCATTCCACTGGTTGGTCCTCACTGTTAGGAAGTTTCTCCTTAATTCCAAGTTGCTTCTCTCCTTGATTAGTTTCCATCCATCGCTTCTAGTTCTGCCTTCAGGTGCTTTGGAAAATACGTCGATCCCCTCACTTCTTTGTGGCAGCCCCTCAAATAGCAATAGCACTTAGACTTATATACCGCTTTACAATGCTTTACAGCCCTCTCTAAGCGGTTTATAGAGTCAGCCTCTTGCCCCCAACAGTCTGTGTCCTCATTTGACCCACCTCGGAAGGACGGGAGGCTGAGTCAACTTTGAGCCTGGTGAGATTTGAATTGCCAAATTGTAGTCAGCCGGCAGTCGGCAGAAGTAGCCTGCAGTACCGCACTCTGACCACTGCGCCAATATTCCCAATATTCCCAATATTGGGAAACTGCTCTCCTGTCCCCGACTGGTCCTTCTTTTCTCTAAACTAGGAAGACCCAGTGCCTGCAACCGTTCTTCCTATCCCTGACTTTAAGCCAAGGAAATACCGAGGGACTTAAGCCGAGCTGTCCCTCCCCTTTTGCTTTGAGCACGGCGAATAAATACACCGTAAAAACTCCCGGGCGGGAGAGGAGAACTAAACTTAGAAGGAGAAGCAGGGGGGGGGATCTCACTCCCCGAAAAGAGACTGTTTGTTAGGATGTCTTTGGGGAAAGTCTCTGTCAGATGCCTTTGACCCTGCTATCACCATCTAAATTAGGGTTATGGCAGCTAGCAGAGACCACATCTATGTCAGGGAGAGGGTGAGCAGAAGCATGGCGTCTTCCCGCAAGAAATGGGGAGAGACATGTTGAGTTTTCTCAATTTAGAAGAGCAAATTCCACCATCTGGGCCTCTGTTGCATGAGGTTTCTTTCTACCCTAACACGGCCCCAGCACTGACTGGCTCCTTTCTCTTCCAGAGGAGAAAGTTGGCTGTCTCTTCTCCTTCTCCAACCTGCCCTCCCCTCCCCTACACACGCACACACACACACAGACACAGAGAGAGAGAGACCCCACCCAAGCCCGAATGGCTTGCTTGTTTCTCTCTCTTGTGGTGCTCTTTAAAGCTGAAAAGAATCCAGAGTTTTTCAGGAAAAAGGAGAAAGAAGAATCAGATAGTTTCCCCCAATTATTTTGTCTGTGTGTTATGTGCGCCCAAGTTGCAAAGATATTTGTGTGCAGGCGCAAATCTTAATTTGGCAACCGACTCGGTGCTATCAGCGTACCCGTGGAGTACACTGGAGGTTTTCCATTGCTGATGGTTTGCAAAAGGCTCCATCTTTTCCTGAAATCGGGATGATGAGAGAGATTTGCACTGTGGTGGGGGAAGAGAGAGAAAGGGAGAGAAAGAAGGAAGGGAGAGGGGGGGAGAGAGGGGGAAGGAAGAGAGACAAAAGGAAGGAGGGGGAGAAAGGAATGAAGATAGAGAGAGAAGGAAAAGGAGAATGAGAGGGAAGGGAGAGAGGGAAGGAAAGGGAGAAAGAGAGGAAGGAGGAAGAAGGGAGGAGTGAAAAGGGCATGGGGAGAGAGGGGGAAGGAAGAGAGAGAAAGGGAAGGAAGAGTAAGAGAGAGAAGGAAGGGGGGAGGAAGGAGAGAGAGAAAGGAAAGGAAGTAAGAGAGAGAGAGAAGGAAAGGGAGAATGAGAGGGAAGGGAGAGAGGGAAGGAAAGGGAGAAAGAGAGGGAATGGAGAGAGAGAGGGAAAGGAGGAAGGGAGAGGGAAGGGAGAGAGAGAATAGAAAAAAGGGAGAGAGAGGAAAGGAAGAGGGAGGGAGAAGGAAGGAAGAGAGAAGGAAGGAAGAGAGAAGGGAGGGGGAAGAAAGAGGAGAAGGAAGAAGGGAGGAATGAAAAAGGCAGGAAGAGAGAGGGGGTAAGGAAGAGAGAGGGGGAAGGGATAGAGAGAGAAGTAAGGGAGAGGGGGGAAAGAAGAGAGAGAAAAGGAAGGAGGGAGAGAAAGAAAAGGAAGGGAAGAGAGAGAAAAAGAAAGGGAGAAAGAGAAAGGGAAAGGGGAAGAGAGAGAAGGAAGGGAGAGAGGAGGAAGACAACCAAAGTTATTGACTGACAATTGTCATAAATATGAGCCTGTTGATGCTGCAACCGTTGTAAGTGTAGAAAAAAATGGTCATAAGTCACTTTTTCAGTCCCACTGTAACGTCCAGAGTCCCTCAAGAACTGCCAAGGCTGTGTTAAGCGCTCCCAACCTGGAGTGCCCCATGGGAACCCTTCCGGAGATGTTTTCCAACCTCCAACTCCAGATGTGATGGGGGCATCACTGCCAGGCCAGGGTTACCATGGAGCTGTAGATGGTCTACAGATGCATCTACAGTGCATTCTTTGGAAGCCCTCCTCGGGGTCTACTAAGAGCTCCCCCCCTTCGTTGTGAAAGAGGAATTTGGAGACGGCTCCGTTGGGCCAGGGAGAAGATCAAGAGCTATTCCAGGATGCCAGTCCCTGGTGGGAGATGGGACAAGGGAAGTCCTGACTTCATGAACCCCCTTTCCCCTTCTTTCAGTGGGAAGCCAGCACCACCATGACCTGCCTGGATGGGGAATGGAACAAGCGAGTCTCCTGTGAGCCCGTTGACTGCAAGATCCCAGACCAACATCATGTCTACCCGGCGACTTTCAACTGCAGCGAAGGGACCACCTTTGGCAAGAAATGCTCCTTCACCTGCAAGCCTCCTGCTCAACTGAAAGGTAGGTTCTCAAGGAGGGGGAGTTGGGTCGACTGGAATGTGTGTGGTGCTTTTGAAGTGCCTGGAGAATAACAGAATTGGAAGGGACCTTGGAGGTCTTCCAGTCCAACCCCCCCGCTGAAGCAGGAGACCCTACGCCCTTGTAGACAAAGGGCTGTCCAGTCTGCACCAGAAGACAAGAGAGGAAATGCTTCCTTCTCCTTCAAGACAGGAAACCTTATAGTATCCTAGTTGAAGGAGAAGGAAAAGGAGAAGGAAAAGGAGAAGAAGGAGATTGCCTGATAAAGTTTGAATTGATCCTAAACCATCACCACTGTCCCTCTCCTCCTCCTCCTCCTCCTCCTCCTCCTCCTCCTCCTCCTCCTCCTCCTCCTCCTCCTCCTCCTCCTCCTCTTTTTTCTCCTTTCTCCTTTCTTCTTCTCCTCCTTCTCCTCCTTCTCTTTTCTCCTCCTCCTCCTCCTCCTCTTCCTCCTCTTTTCTCCTTCTCCTCCTCCTCCTTTCTCCTTCTCCTTCTCTTCCTCCTCCTTTCTCCTCCTCCTCTCCTTTTTCTCCTTTCTCCTTTCTCCTTTCTTCTCCTCCTCCTTCTCCTTTCTCCTCCTCCTTCCCACTTCCCCTTCTCCTTCAAGATGGGAGACCTGATACTATCCTGATTGAAGGAGAAGGCAATTCTGAGTGCTGAATCAGTGGGGTGTGACTAATACTGTTCCGTCCGTGAGCTGCATGTTGGGGCCCGAGCCGGGGATGACTCACTCCACATCCAATCCCCAATGTCAGACCAGCCACTGTTTCTTAATGTCACAGTTCATCACCCTGCCGAAACAAGCATGAGCTCATCCATACTGGACTGTGGTGGACCTACTCGGTGAGTCAGACTGGAGAAAGCAGAGAAGCTGGCACAGGGAAGGAGCGTTGAGAAGAGTCCAAGAATACCTCAACAGCTCAGAAGCAGGCAGAAACATCTCAACGTTGTTTCCCTTCTGCCTGAAACTCCCGTTCTGGATTCAGAAGGGTTTCTTGAGCATTCTCTCTTAAAAATCATGGATCATGGAGGGTCCTCCTTGCCGATCTTCTGCGAGAGAGACCCCGAGACATGAATTTGCAATGCAATCTGTTGTAGGTTTACTCAAAGGTTACATCCCCAGTTGTTTTGGCTAACCTTGGCTCCAGGAAGCCCAAGTGAAAAAGATGGAGAACAAGGGAGCCACAGCTATAGTGCTACCATATCAAATGTAGGGAGAGAAACCAAGAATCACTTCCTAGGTTGAATCCATCAATCAGAATAGAGCTGGAAGGTACCTTGTAGGTCATCTAGTCCAACCCCCTGCCCAAGCAGGAGACCTTATACCATTTCTGACGGATGGCAGCCTGGTCTCTTCTTGAAAGCTTCCAGGGATGAAGCTCCCACAACTTCTGAAGGGAACTTCTGTTCCATGGGTTGATTGCTCTCACCATCAGGAAATTCCTCCTTGGTCACTTTCCATCCATTATTATTTCTTGTCTGGCCTTCAGGTGCTTTGGAAAATAGCTTATGGGATGTTTCTGGGATGCTTTAAAAATTCTTTTGATGGGTTTAAAGCTTCCTTTATTGTTTTAAGCTAGAAGCATCTCTCTCTCTCTCTGTGTGTGTGTGTGTGTGTGTGTGTGTGTGTTTGTGTGTGTCTTTCACTCTCTGTCTGTCTGTCTGTCTGTCTCTGTGTGTCTGTGTATCTTTCTTTCACTTTCTTCCCCTCTCTCTGTGTCTGTCTCTCCCTCTATCTCTCTCTCCCCCTCTCTGTTTCTCTCTCTCTGTGTGTGTGTGTGTGTGTGTCTTTTTCCTTCTCTCTCCCTCTCTCTATCTCCCGCCCTCCCTATCTGTGTGTCTCTCTTTCTCTCTCTGTGTGTGTGTCTTTCTTTCACTTTCACCCCCTTCTCTCTCCTCCTCCTCTCTCTCTCTTTATTTTTCTCTCTCTCTGTCTCCCTCCCTTTCTGTCTGTCTCTCTGTGTGTGTGTCTTTCTCTGTGTGTGTCTCTCTCTTTCTCTCTGTCTGTCTCTCTGTCTGCCTCTGTGGGTCTGTGTATATTTCTTTCACTTTCTTGCCCTGTCTCTGTCTCTCCCTCTGTCTCCCCCCTCTCTCTGTTTCTCTCTCTCTCTCTCTCTCTCTCTCCTTCTCTCTCCCTCTCTCTCCCTCCCTCCCTCCCTATCTGTGTGTCTCTCTGTCTCTGTCTGTCTCTCTCTTTCTTTCTTTCACTTTCTCCCCCCTTCTCTCCCCCTCTCTCTCCCCCTCTCTTTATTTCTCTCTCTCTGTCTCCCTCCCTTTCTGTCTGTCTACCTCTTTCTCTCTGTCTCTGTCCCTTCCCCCCCCCCTCTCTCTCTCTCTCACACACACACACACACACACAAAACCCATACCCTCCAGTCCTTGCTCCTTGGCCTTAAAAAGCCAGCTGAATTAAAAAACAAACAAACCTTTCCTTCGGAAAGCACAGCAAGGCCAGCGAAAGATGGAACCAGGCAGGAGAAATAAGAGCCGACACTTGCGACTTTCTTTCCTGTTCCCTCTGCAAGCAATGTGGGAGGGATGGAACCCCAAATACCCCCTTTTTATTGATTTATTTTCTCCCGGCCCAGCAGTATTGATAACCGCTTGCACCCATCTGACATTGTTGTGGGGTTCCCCCCCCCTCCGTCTTTCCCAGGAAGCAATAACCGTTTGACGTGCTTGGAAGACGGGCTGTGGTCCTTCCCGGAAGCTCTCTGTGAGCTGATGTGCAAGGCGCCTCCTTTGATTGACAACGCTGACCTTCAAACTGGCCGCTGCCGCCTTCAGAAGCACAAAGTGGGCTCCTTCTGCAAGTATAAGTGCAGGCCAGGCTACCACGTTGGTGGCCCTTCACAGAAAGGAAGGAAGTAGGTGGCATCTCTTCAAGGATCTTTGCATTCATCTGTATGTCGGTTTTTGGACACTGTTGCGGAGCTGGTAGTAGATTCAGACAGTGATGAGGTTGGGGAGGAAGATGGGCCAGTCCTGGAGTCTGGGGAAGGCTCGGATGAGGGCTCTGTGTCAGAGGCAGAGAGGGGGCCAGGGCCGTCTGATAGTTATCAGCTGCGTTCAGAGTTGGAGATCAGTGGGGCAGAAGAACAGCTGGAGCCTGTTCCCAGTATGCGCAGGTGCAGAGTTGTGAGACGAAGGGAACAGCTAAAGAACAGGGGTCGATTTGGCAGTAAGGCCACAGGTGGACGGTGAATGGCCCCGTCCAGAGGGAATAAAAGAGGAGCAAAAGGCGAGTGGAGTTTGCAGGAGACCGTTAGTTGGCTTAATTGGTTCATGACTCTCCGAGGCTCCTTATCAAGTTTTGCAGATATCGACCTGGCAGCTCTCCAAGCCAGATAAGGTCTGTGACTGTAAATCCTCCCTTGAAAGACTCTGCTGGATGTGAAGGAGCAGAATTCACACTCAATTAATAAAAGGGGTTTTTGTCGGGACCAGGAGTTTGCTTCCTGCTCTTGGGAAGCCTTGGTCAGAACATCCAGATTTTTGGACACTATTGTGGCCCACCGGTGGCCAGCAGAGCTGTCAGCAGAGTCGGACAGTGAGGAGGTTGGGGAGGAACAATGGGCCAATCCTGGGGGCTGAGGAAAGCATCAGAGGCAGAGAGGGAGTTGGACAGCAGTGAGGCAGAAGAACAGCTGGAGCCTGTTCCCAGTGTGTGCATGCGCAGAGCTGCCAGATGAAGGGAACAGTTAAAGAACAGGGGTCGACTTGGGAGTAAGGCCACAGGTGGACAGTGAATGGCCCCTCCCAGAGGGAATAAAAGAGGAGCGAAAGGGCAACTAAGAAAGCAGGGTCGACTTGGGAGTATAGCCACACCTTGGAGGTGATCGGCCTCTCCCAGAGGAGGCAAAAGAGAAACGACTGGGGAGGGGGCTTTTGCAGGAAACAATTTGTTCCTTTAGTCGTTTCAAGCATGGAAAGTTCTGTTTGTGACTATAAGAGACTCTGTGCCAAGAGAGACCCTTGGCACAGAGTCTCTTATAGTTGCCTTGCCCTGCGTTTGGAAACTAGAGAGATGGCAGTCCAGTGTCTTCTTGAGAGCTTCCAGTGATGAAGCTCCCACAACTTTTGAAGGCAACTTCTGTTCCATGGGTCGATTGCTCTCACTGTCAGAAACTTTCTCCTTATTTCTAAGTTGAATCTCTCTCCGTTTCCATCCATTATTCCTTTGGGTCCTTTGGAAAATAGCTTGCCTCCTTCCTCTCTGTGGCAGCCCCTCAAATATTGAAAGACTGTAATCCTGTCTCCCCTGGTCCTTCTCTTCCCTAGACCAGCCATGCCCAGCTCCTGCAACCGTTCATCGTATGTTTTAGTCTCCAGTCTCCTAATCATCCTGGTTGGTCTTCTCTGCGTTCTTTCCAGAGTCTCAATATCCTTTACAGATTAACAGAGTTGGAAGGGAACTTGTAGGTCATCTAGTCTAACCCCCGCACCCAAGCAGGAGGCCCTACATCATTTCTGACAGATGGCAGCCCAGCCTCTTCTTGAAAGCCTCCAGGGATGAAGCTCCCACAACATTTGAAGGCAACTTCTGTTCCATGGGTTGGTTGATTTCACTGCTAGAAAATTTCTCATTTCTAGGTTGAATCTCTGCTTGGTCAGTTCCATCCATTATTCCTTCGGGTGCTTTGGAGAATAGCTTGCCCCCCTCCTCTCTGTGGCAGCCCCTCAAATATTGGAAGATGCTATCCTGTCTTTCCTGGTCCTTCTCATCACTAAATTAGCCATGCCCAGTTCTTGCAACCGTTCTTCATATGTTTTAGTCTCCAGGTCTTTGATCATCTTAGATAGATTCAATTTAACAGAGTTTGAAGGTACCTTGCAGGCCATCTAGTCCAGCCCCCCAGCTCCTCAAATTTTGGAAGGCTGCTATCCTGTCTCCCCTGGTCCTTCTCTTCCCTAGACTAGCCATGCCCAGTTTCCTGCAACCATTCATCATATGTTTTAGCCTCCAGTCCCATCATCATCCTGGTTTCTCTTCTCTGTACTCCCCCATCCCCCCACCATCCCTGCCTGTCCCAGCTCTGTAAACTCCACTTCTTTCCATCTCTTGCCTTTGCAATTTGCAAAGAAAGCTTACAGAAAGTGAGAAAAAGCCATCGCCAGCTCACCGGACGGGGAAGTGTTAATGGGAGCAGTGGAGTTTATATCGGACTACTCTGATTCTTTAATCGGGGCTGCTCAAATCCCCCCTTTTTGAAAAAAATCTCCACTACAAAAAAAAGGGACAGCTGGCAGGTTTTTTCCCCCTTCTTTCTTTCTTTCTTTCTTTCTCTTTCTTTCTTTCTTTCTTTCTTTCTTTCTCAGAAGGGCTTAAACGGAATGGTGTTTAATGGGTCTCCCCTTTGGGAGACCTCCTCCTCATTTAAAAGAGAAAGAAAGAAGGCAGTTAAGTTCACTCCTGCTCTGCATTTCTATGTCCTTTCATTCCCCGACCGCCAGCTTTGGGGCCACCCGCCTCCTTTTGGAAAAGGCCCTTTGGTATCGCAACCTGGGGAGCCCCCTTTGAACCTCGGTGGGAAAACTTTCTCACTATCCTACTTCTCTTTTTATGGCTTGGAGGGGGAGGGAGGGGAGGGATGGGGGAGGAACCACACACCGCCACATTAAGGAAAAAAACAAGCCAAAACCTTCAAGCACTTTCTTGGCCACAAATCACTTGAAGATTTTGGATGAATGTTGTTGTTTGTTGAGAAGTCGTGTCTGATCCATCTTGACCCCATGGACAACATTCCTCCAGGCCTTCCTGTCCTCTCCCATCCTCTGGAGTCCATTTAAGCTCCGGTGACTCCATCCAGTCTCCTCCTTCTCTGCCATCCCCTTCTTCTTCTTTTGCCCTCCATCCTTCCCATCATGAGGCTCTTCTCCAGGGAGTCTTTCTTCCTTCTCATTAGGTGTCCAAAGTCTTTGAGTTTCCTCTTCAGGATCTGGCCTTCTAGAGAGCAGTCAGGGTTGATCTCCTCTAGGACTGACCGGTTGGATGGTCTTGCAGTCCAAGGGGACTCAATGCAGGAGTCTTCTCCAGCACCAGAGTTCAAAGGCCTCCATTCTTTGGTGCTCAGCCTTCCTTATGGTCCAACCTTCACAGCCATCTATTGCAACTGGGAAAAACCACAGCCTTGACTAGACACACTTTTGATTGGCAGGTTGATGTCTCTGCTTTTTATTTCTGCTGTCTAGATTTGCCGTAGCTTTCCTCCCCGGGGGCAAGCCTCTTTTCATTTCTTGGCTACCGTCCCCATCTGCGGTGATCTTGGAGCCCAGAAAGTTAAAACCTGTCACTACCTCCATTTCTTCCCCTTCGATTTGCCAGGAATTGAGAAGTCCAGATGCCATGATCTTAGTTTTCTTAATGTTGAGTTTCAAGTCAACTTCTTTGTGGCAGCCCCTCAAATAGCGGAACTCAGCTATCATGTCACCCCTGATCCTTCTTTTCACTAGACTAGACATACCCAATTCCCACAACTGTTCTTCTGTAGGCACTTTTGTTGGCAGGGTGATGTCTCTGCTTTTTAGTCTAGCACTGGCTACCTATTAGTCTCCGAATCCGCTTCAAGGTGCTGGTCGCTACCTATAAAGCCTTACATGGCATCGGACCTGGGTACCTGAGAGACCACCTCCTGCCGATTACCTCTCTCAGACCAATTAGATCGCACAGGTTGGGTCTCCTCCGGATTCCATCTGCCAGCCAATATTGGCTGGTGACTCCCCGGGGAGAGCCTTCTCTGTTGCAGCTCCGGGCCCTCTGGAACGAGCACCCTGTTGAGATCCGGACCCTTACTAACCCTCCCGGCCTTACGCAAAGCCACAAGCCCTGGCTGTTCCAGCAGGCGGGGGGGGGGGGCTGAGAAGCATTTACCTCCATGGAAATTGTGAATGTTGGTTTTGTTTTTAATATGTGTCTTTGTCTCGTTCCCCCCTTTCCCTTGTCTTTTGTGAGCCGCCGGGAGTCCTCCGGGAGTGGGCGGCATACAAGACCAAATAAATAAATAAATAAATAAATAAATAAATAAATAAATATAAATAAATAAATAAATAAATAAATAAATAAATAAATAAATAAATAAACAAATAAATAAATAAATAAATAAATAAGTAAACAAACAAACAAACAAACAAACAAATAAATAGTCTACTATCTAGATGTGCCATTGCTTTCCTCCCTCCTTTCCTTGGCTGCCGTCCCCGTCTGCTTGAATGCAGAGGGACTTATTTCAATTTGGTTTTTCCCCTCTCCCCACCCTTCCCGAAAGGGGCCCTTTAGCCTGAGTGTGTTTGTGTATCTCCTTCTGCAAACATGGATGGCTTCTTGCGTGGCACACCAATAAACAGCAAACTGAAAAGAAGGGGAAGTGTTGGTGATCTTGATCCCTAACCAGTATTCACAGAGTTGGAAGGGGACCTTGGAGGTCTTCTAGTCCAACTCCCCCTACCAATACCATTTCAGACAAATGGTTATCCAATCTCTTCTTTAAAAGCCTCCAGTGTTGGAGCATTCACAACTTCCGGAGGCAACTCTGTTCCACTGATTAATTGTTCTAACTGTCCCGGAGATTTCTCCTTAGTTCTAAGTTGCTTCTCTCCTTGATTAGTTTCCACCGATTGCTTCTTGTCCTGCTTTGGAAAGTATGTTGGATAGGTTCACTGCCTTGAGTTATTTATAAAAATAATAAAGGTGGGAGAGAAATAAATAGACATTGGGGAAAAAAATTGAAAAAGCCTAAAACATAAGCAGGGGATTCAGCTGCTGGGAAGAGACAATGCCATCTTAAACCAGAAATCTGGGTTTAGAACAGTGTTTCTCAACCTTGGCTACTTGAAGATGTCTGGACTTCAACTCCCAGAATTCCCCAGCCAGCGAATGGGAGTTGAAGTCCAGACATCTTCAAGTGCCAAGGTTGAGAAACACTGGTTTAGAATGATGAACAAATTGATGAATCCTGGTGTAAGTGACATATGATTTGCTCTGTATGCGACACCTTATAACCGAAGTAACAGAATAACAGAGCTGGAAGGGAATAGAATAAGAAAAAATAGAATAATAGAATAGAATAGAATAGAATAGAATAGGAAAGAGTAAAGTAGAATGGAATAGAATAGAATGGATAATGATAACAGAGTTGTGGGACTTGGAGGTCTTCTAGCCAACCCCCTGCTTAGGCAGAAACCCCCTACACCACTTCAGACAAATGGCTCTCCAACATCTTCTTTAAAACTTTCAGTGTTGGAGCATTCACAACGTCTGGAGGGAAGCTGTTCCACTGGTTAATTGTCCTCATTGTCAGGAAATTTCTCCTTAGTTCTAGATTGGTCCTCTGCTTGTTTAGTTTCCACCATCAACCATTTATCATACAGTTTAGCCTCCAATGTCCTAATCATCTATTTTCTCTCTTTCTCTCTCTCCCCTCTCTCTCTCCCTCTCTCCCTCTCCCTCCTCTCTCTCTCCCTCTCTCTCTCCTCTCCCTCTCCATCTATCTCTTTTTCTCTCTCCCTCTCTCCCTCTCCCTCCCTCTCTCTCCTCTCCCCTCCCTCTCCTTTCTCCCTCTCTCCCTCTCTCCCTCTCCCTCTCTCCCCCTCTCTCTCTATCTCTCTTTTCTCTCTCCTTCTCTCCCTCCCCCCTCTCTCCCTCTCCCTCTCTCCCCCCTCTCTCTATCTATCTCTTTTTCTCTCTCCTCTCCCTCTCCCTCCCCCTCTCTCCATCTCCCTCTCTCTCATTTCTCCCTCTTTCCCTCTCCCTCCCTCCCTCCCTCCCTCCCTCCCTCCCTCTCTCTCTCTCTCTCTCTCTCTCTCTCTCTCCATCTATGGAAGGAGGACATTTAAGATTCAGTGTGCCCAAGATGGAAGGTGCCTGCATCCCTGTGACCTGCGATCCTCCCCCTTCCAAGTTTCACGGGCTGTACCATTGCACCAACGGTTTCCAGTTCGACAGTGTGTGTCAGATTAAGTGCCAAGGCGAAGACCTTCAATCGGTGAGTTCTGTGGAGCGATTGCTGGGCAGGAAGGGTACACACACACACACACACACACACACACACACACACACACACACACCTTGTCTCTTCTACCTGTCAAGCACAGGAAATCAGGAGCGCAGGTGGCCGAAATGAATACAAATGTATTGCAGGCTAACACTCTCTAAAAGAATCTGAGCTACTAATGATAAAGGCAGATTAAAGGAGGACGTTTGTAGCTTGGAACTGAAATGGGTGGTCTGTGGTGATACTTGAGCTGGGTTGTTTTCTTGCAGATGTTTCCTTACCCAACTAGGTAACATCACCAGTGTTAGAAGGTAGTGGGTGGAGGGGGGAAGAGGAGGAGGAGGAAGACTACGGGGTCCTTGGTGCTGTTTTCTTGCAGATGTTTCATAACTCAACTAGGTGACATCATCAGTGCTAGAAGACCCTGGGATTTGAGAAAGGAGGAAGAGGAGGAGGAGGAGGAGGTGGAGGACTGTGGGTTCCTTGGTGCTCTCTGAGCTTGCTTGTTTTCTTGCAGATGTTTCCTTACCCAACTAGGCAACAACATCAGTACCCCTAGAAGGGGTTTGCACTGATGACATTACGTCATTTGGGTAATGAAACATCTGTGGGGAAACTACCAAGTTCAGAAGACTCCCTTTAAGGCTAATTGGCAGTCAATGGAATTCAAGGTGGGTTTGCCCTTAGATCTCCTATGGAGGATGAAGGGACTCAAGACTAATGACGTATTTGACCCCTCCCTCAAGCTCATCTCCTACACCCCCTGCCTGAAACCTACAGTGGCCCATTTTGTAACCAGTTAAGACACGGAGGAGTCAGGTGGATTAACACAGGGCCACGTCCATATTTAATCCCGCCCATTTGACCAAGAACATGAGGGCCATCTATTTGTAGCATAACAAGTTCAATCCCTACCATCTCCAGTTGCAAACTCCTGTTAAAAAAAAAGTTTCATTCCCCAATTTAAAAAAAAAAGCTTTTCCAGTTGAACTGGAGATAACAGAATTCATTCTGCCTTGCCGTGAAGAGGGTGATGATTTCACCCTCCGTCATTCCCCTGTTTCTGTAGCGTGGTATGGTGTGGTGATGAAGATGTTGAACTAAGTTCCTGGATCCCTTCCTTTTCCTTCTTTTTTTGGGTTAAATATTTTTTATTGTTTTATATCAGGCATTCCATTTCTATGTTGAGCAGTGTGTTTTCTAGGTTTCCAAGGTGTTAACATACAAACATCATCATAGTTATTATAATCGTATACTCTGTTTCCCTGAAAATAAGACCTCCCCGGATAATAAGCCCAATGGGGCTCTTGAGCGCATGCGCTGAAGTAAGCCCTCCCCGAAAATATTGCAACACAGCAGTAGCCATGTGACCACACTCGCTGCCTCCTGCACCTCAAAAATAATAAGACCTCCCCCCAAAAAAGGCCAAGCGCTTATTTCGGGGTTCAAAAGAAAATAAGACCCGGTCTTATTTTCGGGGAAACACAGTTTATTAAAAACAAATATGTGGTAATATAAAAACAAATATGTGATAATATCAAACATTATTACAACATATACTAACTTCCATGACGTTAGTATTGATTACACCACCATCAAAACATTCACTCATTGGTTTTTCTTTCTCATGTAATCAGTATTTCACATGAATCCATTCCTCTAACCTCAAATATCGGTCATTTAACCATTTGTAACCATTTACAAAGGGAAGGAAACCATTTTTCCTTCTTTTGGATGCTGCTTAGTTCTCCTGCATGAAAGCAACTGCAGTTAGACTATAGTGCTTTTACAGCCCTCTCTAAGCGGTTGACAGAGCCGGCCTCTTGCCCCCCCACCCCAAACAATCTCAGTCCTCACTTTACCCACCTCGGAAGGACGGGAGGCTTTAGTCAACCTTGAGCCTGGTGAGATTTGAACTGCTGAACTCAGCTAGCAGTCAGCTGAAGTAGCCTGCAGTACTGCACTCTAACCACTGGGCCACTTCGGCACATTCTAATCACTGCATACCATGGATGGGATGGAAGGAAGGAAAGGAAGGGAAGAAAGGAAAAAAGAAAGAGAAAGAAGGAAGGAAAGAAGAAAGAAAGAAAGAAAGAAAGAAAGAGAAAGAAAGAAAGAAGGAAGGAATTAAGGGGGGGGGAGGAAGAACAATAATGATAGCAGTAGCCCTTAGACTTATATACAGATTTACAGTGCTTTTACAGCCCTCTGTAAGTGGTATACAGAGTCAGCCTCTTGCCCCCCAACAATCTGGGTCCTCATTTAACCCACCTCGGAAGGACGGAAGGCTGAGTCAACCTTGAGCCTGGTGAGATTTGATCTGCCAAACTGCAGCTAGCAGTCAGCTGAAGTAGCCTGCAGTTTTGCACTCTAACCACTATGCCACAATGGCTCATGAAGGAAAAGAAGGAAGGGAGGGGGAGGGAGGGCAATGGCGGTAGCACTTAGACTTATATACCACTTCATAGTGCTTTTCCAGTCCTCTCTAAGTATTTTACAGAGTCAGCCTATTCCCCCCAACAATCTGGGTCCTCATTTGACCCACCTCGGGAGGACGGAAGGCTGATTTCACCTTGAGCTGCTCAGGATCGAACTGTTGGCAGTGGGCAGAGTCAGCCTGCAAAACTGCATTCTTACCACTATACAGGAAGGAAGGAAGGAAGGAAGGAAGGAAGGAAGGAAGGAAGGAAGGAAGGAAGGAAGGAAGGAAGGAAGGAAGGAAAATAGCAATAGCCCTTAGACTTATATACCATAATGCTTTCCAACCCTCTCTAAGAGGTTTACAGAGTCAGCCTCTTGCCCCTAACAATCTGGGTCCTCATTTTACCCACCTCAGAAGGATGGAAGGCTAAGTCAACCTTGAGCCTGGTGAGATTTGATCTGCCAAACCGAAGCCAGCAGTCAGCTGAAGTAGCCTGCATTACTGCCCTCTAACCACTGTGCCAGCTCAGCTCTATCTACATCTTCCTTTCTCTTTCCAGGGCCAGGACAATAACGTGATTCGTTGTCGGAAGGACGGCAACTGGAGTGGATCCTTCCATCTCTGCCCGGAGATGCAAGGGTATTGTTCCCCACCCTACCAGTTGAGTGGCGGCCTGAAGTTACAATGTCCAGAGGGCTCCGGAATAGGTATTTAACCCTAGTTTCAGTCACAGGTGGGATTGGAATTTTTTTTTCAAAGAATCAAAATCAGTATAAATTGTAAGGATACAAGCAGCAAAGTTACAGTCCTGCAGTCATAACTAGGAGGAGAATGGGCGATAGGAACGACGAGAAGACTAACAGTAATAGCAATGCAGCCTTAGTGGATAATTTGAGAGTGGTGAGGGAATTATTTGTTTAGCAGAGTGAGGGCATTTGGGGAAAAACTATTCTTGTGTCTAGTTATCTTAGTGTGCAGTGCTCTGTAGCGTCATTTTGGGGGTAGAAGTTGAAACCATTTATGTCCAGGATGCGAGGGGTCTGTAGATATTTTCACAGCCCTCTTTCTGGCTCGTGCAGTGTGCAGGTCCTCAATGGAAGGCAGGTTGGTAGCCCTTGTTTTTCCTGCAGTTCTAATTATCCGTTGAAGTTTCAGTCTGTCTTGTTGGGTTGCAGAGCCAAACCAAGCCAAACCAGACAGTTATGGAGGTGCAGATGACAGATTCAATCATTCCTCTGTAGAACAGAATCAGCAGCACACCTCCTGCTTGAGCAAGGGGCTGGACTAGAAGACCTCCAAGGTTCCTTCCAACTCGTCTGCTATTCTAATTAAGCTGTAGGGAGTGAGCTGATTTCTTCCACGGACATTCAAACCTTACCTTACCCCCCAAGGCATCTAAAATGGTCCATAGATCCACCATGCCTTATCTACGTTCTTGGTGATGGATTTGCCTGATGTAAATCAGGGGGATTTTTTTTCTTTTGGTCTCCAGCCCTTTCTTCAAATGCCAGGAATTCAGATCCATCTGGAAAGCACATTTCTCCTCTGAGCACCCTTGCTCACGATGGCTGGGTCTCTGCCGTCAATAAAGGTGAAGCGAAGAGGAGGTCCATCCCAGCCTAAGGAGGCGAGGCGGCGTGTTTGCCTTTCTTGAAACCTCCCTCCTGTGCCTAGTTTTCTCCTTTTTCGAAACTGGCAGGGAAGCTGGGTGTTTATTCCCCACCCCACCCCTCTTCCCTGTGTCCTCCCTTCCCTCCCTCCTGTTCATTATAGACCAGCTATAGTGGTGCATCAGGGCCTGCTCTGCGCCCGTCCCAAGGGGCGGGGGGAGAGAGAGAGAAAGAGCACGTGATCAGAATGAGCTCATCGGCTCTATAATGAAGCCAATTATGGATTGTATATCAAAACAGTTCCGAGGATGCTTTCCTTCCCGAAGTGTGAATTGCGGCATTAAGCGAGCGAGCAGGCTGCCGTTTGCCTTCCTCCCAAAGACGATGCCGTTTAGTCCCCTGGAGACAAAAGGTGACCTTTTGACACCCACCAAAGGTTTCGCTGGTACTTGCAAAGAATATTCGGCTTGCTTTATTTTCTGGGGAGGAAGGACGGGAGGAACAAGAAAGGAAAGAAACACTGCTTTTTTCCTTTCCGATTTCAGGGATGGAAGGAGGAGAATGAAAGAGGCAGGGAGAATGCTTCATTGTCTCCCCTCCTTGTAGGGTGCTTTGCGTTGTCTGCTTCTTCTAGCACCCTGCTTCCCAAGATCCTGAAGCAAACTCCTTGTCCCAACAACAACAAAAAAACCCTTTTATTTATTGACTGTGAATTCCGCTCATTCACATCCAGCAAAGTCTTTCGAGGGAGGATTTATAGTCACAGACCTTATCTGGCTTGGACAGCTGCCAGGACGACATCTGCAAAACTTAGCAAAGAGTCTCGGAGAGTCAGGAACCAATGAAGCGAACTAATGGTCTCCTGCAAACTCCACTCCCCTTTCGCTCCTTTTTATTTCCTCTGGGAGGGGCCATTCACTGTCCACCTGTGGCCTTACTCCCAAGTCAACCCTTGTTCTTTAGCTGTTTCCTTCATCTTGCAACTCTGTGCATGCGCACACTGGGAACAGGCTCCAGCTGTTCTTCTACCTCACTGATGTCTGACTCTGAAGGCAGCTGATAACTATCAGACGGCCCTGGCCCCCTCTCTGCCTCCGACACAGAGCCCTCATCCGAGCCTTCCCCAGACTCCAGGACTGGCCCATGTTCCTGCCCAACCTCCTCACTGTCCGAATCTACTACCAGGGATCTAGTCTTGAATCTCTGAACTGTCCCATGCGTTACACTCAGGGCTTATTTTAATAAACGAGAGTGAGGATCCCTGCAGATAAATTGGAATAAACCGGTGGCCAGCATCTCTGCTGAGACCCCCTCCTCTAATTCCACCTGCAGCCACAGCCTTGACTTCTCTGCTTGATTTAAGAATTATGCTTTTTTGTCCGTTAACGTACGACCTTTTGGACTGCAGAGATGGAAAGGAACGAAAGCTCGTTTTCAAAAGTAAAACTTTTTTTTTTAAACATCCCGCTGTTATTTAATAATGGGATATTTTATTCATCGTATTTATTCTTTTTTTTTTTGTCCAGAGAACAAAACTGAAGGTGATGGAGTGAGAGCCTTCTTCCCTTCAGAACCCTGGACAGGTCTTAAAGATAAAGTAACTTAAACTAGGAAGCATGGATGGATCTATTTATTTATTTATGAAGTTCCTATGCCCTCCATCTTCCTTTACGAGGCGGACTCTGGGTGGGCTATTAGAAACTGAAATGCCTTCACTCCTGGATCCTTCTCCTTAGTTCTTCCTCGTGGGTGCTTTGCTTGCAGTGATGATAAGTAGATCAAGTAGATTACAATCTCTGCCGATGATGCTTGCTAATTCCCTTGATAGCATCCCAGCTCATTTCTGTTTTTGTTGTTTGTTGTTCAGAATTTAGAATGCCATCGTTTTGAGGTTAAGGCAGGCTACGTTCTAGGAGCCAGATAAGTATTAACAGAGCAACAGGGTTGGAAGGGACCTTGGAGGTCTTCTAATCCAACCCCATGCTTGTGTAAACTTTTCTTGAAAGCCTCCAGCGATGGAGCACTCACAACTTCTGGAGGCATTTTGTCCCACTGATTAATTGTTCTAACTGTCAGGAAATTTCTCCTTTAGTTCTAGCTTGAATCTCTCCTTGGCTAGTTTCCATCCATTGTTTCTGCCTTCAGATGCTTTGTAGAATAGGGTTGACCCCTTCATCTTTGGGGAAGCTCCTTAGATATCAGAACTTAGATATTATCCAGTTGACTTCTTGGCCCTTCTGTCTTCAAGCGAAGCGGCAAGTTGCTATTGGTGGGCAGCAGGGTGGGTTTCTCGCCCCGTTCCAACCGGATCGGTTGGAACGAGGCCGGCAGCGTCCTCGCGCACGCAGCGGCCGCGCGTGTGCACGCACGCGGCGTCCTCGCGCACGCACGCGGCGCGCGCATGCGTATTAGCATCTGCGCGATGCTCCAGCTGCTCCTGGAGGATCGCGCAGGCGTTCTGCGCATGCGTGGAAAGCGCGAAATTCAAAAAAACGGGTAAGGAGCGGGCGCGGGTGTGCGGGTGCGCGCGGGCGCGGGGGGCTTTGCCGTTCCCGGAAGTTACTTACTTCCGGGTTCGGCGACCAACCGGATCGCAGGGACCGGTGCGAACCGGTTGAAACCCAGCCCTGGTTGGGCAGAGCCCTGAGGTTGGTTCAGATGCCTACAAGTGAATCCCACGGCTGACACCATTCTCCCAACTTGTGTTGTGCTGTGTGTTATTTGAACCCTGTTCTTTGTCCGCAGAGAAAGACCATCTCTGAATCTGGGCAGATTCCACCCATAACGTTACACCTACATTAGAGAATTCAATCCTCGTGGTCTCCCTTTTTTCTAACCGGCTTATACTCAGGATTTTACCTCCTTTCTGGTTTAGCCTGAGCATGGAGTCACCTTCCGAATGATAGAAGCAGGCAAATCGCTCTGTTAGGTCTAATTTTGAATGAGCAGCTCTCTGCCTTCGGAGCTACCAACAGGTTTTACTGCTGTGTTGAAATCTGTAACTGGAGGCTATAAACTGCCTGTTTTATGTATCCACAATTACAATATTCGGGGCCAATTAAAGAGTAGGCACCTTGCAGAATAGATGCTGTCGAAGTATTAACCTCAAGGAGTGTCTAAGTGCCAGCTTAGTATGTGTGAGCCGGTGTGTGTGTGTGTGTGTGTGTGTGTGTGTGTGTAGGGGACACAGTGGCTCAGTGGCTAAGACACTGAGCTTGTTGATCAGAAAAGGGTTGGCAGTTCATTGGTTTGAATCCCTAGCAATCCCTAGAATTGGGAACGACTGGCACCGATGTGTGAGGGGAACCTTTACTTTACCTAGTAGGTGTGAGCTGAGATAGATAGATAGATAGATAGATAGATAGATAGATAGATAGATAGATAGATAGATAGATGATAGATAGATAGATAGATAGATAGATAGATAGATAGATAGATGAGAGAGAGAGAGAGAGAGAGAGAGAGAGAGAGAGAGAGAGAGAGAGAGAGAGAGAGAGAGAGAGAGAGAGAGAGAGAGACATAGATAGATGATAGGTAGGTAGGTAGGTAAGTAGGTAGGTAGGTAGGCAGGCAGGCAGGCAGGCATATATACATATATACATGTACACACACACACACACACACACACACACACACACACACACATACACACATATATATATATATATATATATATATATATATATATATATATATATATAGAGAGAGAGAGAGAGAGAGAGAGAGAGAGAGAGAGAGAGAGAGAGAGAGAGAGAGAGAGAGGATATATATATAATCCTAGTTGAGCAGGAAGATCTGCGATATGAAGGCCTTGTTTTCTCTCATTGTTTTTATCCTTTCAAGGAGCTGAATGCACCATCTTATGCCCAGAACATCACACTGAGCCCATCCTGTTACCTGCCAATGAAACCCTGCAGGACATCCAACACTGGATGAAACCTCCCCGAGTGAAGGTAAGAGCCCAAAGAAAGGACAAAGACGGGTTGGCAAAATAGAGAAAAGGTGTTGTTCTCATCAATGGGTTTATTGCTCTTCTACACAGTAAGTCCTTCCTTCTCTCCCCTTTCTTCTTTCCTCATCCCTATCCCTTCTTCCCCTTCCCTCCCTTCTCCTTCGTTCCTTCCTTCCTTCCTTCCCTCTTTCCTCCTTCCCTCCTCAATCCTTCATCCCTTTCTCTCCCTTCTATTTCTCCTTCCCCCTTCCTTCCCTTTCTCCTTTCCCACCCTCCCTGTCTTCCTCCCCTTCTTCAACATTTCATCCCCTATCTCTCCCTTCTTCCTCTCTTTCCAACCCTCCCTCTCCCTTTCGTCCCTTTCCCTTCCCTCCCTTCTCTTTTCTCCTTCCCCTTCCTTCCTTCCTTCCCTTTCTTCCTTCCCACCCTCCTTGTCTTCCTCCCCTTCCTTCAACAATCCATCCCTTTCTTTCCCTTCTCTTTTCTCCTTCCTTCTTTTCCATCCCTCACTCTCCTTTCACGCCTTCATCCTTTCCCCCTTCCCTCTTTTCTCATTTTTCCTTCCCTCCCTCCCTCCTTCCTTCCCACCCTCCCTCCCCCTTCATCCCTTCCCTGCCCTTCTCTCTTTCTCTTTCCTTCTTTCTTTCTCTTCCTTTCTTTCCTTTCTTTCCTCCCTCTCTCCCTCCCTTCCTCCCACCTGCCATGGTCCTTTATTGATGCTGACTTTTAAAAGGAACCATGTTTTATACCTGCGCATCCCTGGAGGTCTCATTAGATAGCTGGAAGAAAAAAAGACAAAAAAATAATAACTGGTGATAAAAACGAAAGGGGGGGGGAGGAAGCAAAGAGAAAGCAAGCAGGATTTGGAGGGAGGGGGGGAAGCCAAGGAGAGGGATGACTTCATCCAGAATACAAAATGAAAAAAAGAAAAAAAAGAATAGCTTTTATTATGAGAGGTTTGCTGAACATACAGAACGGTTAGGCGACGTGACAATGAATTTGATAACTCAATTGTTCAGAAAAGCCATTTAGAGGCTGCTGGATAAAATTACAGGACGGCGGGCGGGGTGGTGGTGGAGAAGGACACCCTTTGCTGAATGCCTGGGATGTTTGTCACACACTGCAGTGTCCTTTGTGGCTTGTGGTGTTCTCTGACCTCCGCTGTCCTTGACCTTGTTTGCCTGGGTTGTGGGATGCTCTATTTGTCCTGGAAAAACCCACGATTCTGCAAACTAGCATCTCTTAAGGCCACCGTCGATGGTGGTTCAAGGGGTGACAGCTTAGAGGAGGCATTTAGACAATGGCGAGAAGGAAAAAGGTGGGTGAATGGAGATGAGGCCACAGCTTAAAATGATCGTTATTGTTTATTGGCGATCATGAGGACGTGGGTCGTGCTGCAGAGAAGTTGAAACCTGGAGAGAGAGAGACAGAGAGAGAGAGAGAGAGACAGAGAGAGAGAGACAGAGAGAGAGAGAGACAGAGAGAGAGAGAGAGAGGCTAAGACGCTGAGCTTGTCGATCAGAAAGGTTGACGGTTTGGCGGTTTGAATCCCTAGCGCTGCGCAATGGAGTGAGCTCCTGTTACTTGTCCCAGCTTCTTGCAGTTCGAAAGCATGTAAAAATGCAAGTAGAAAAATAGGGAACCACCTTTGGTGGGAAGGTAACAGCATTCCGTGTGCCTTCGGCGTTGAGTCATGCCGGCCACATGACCACGGAGACATCTTCGGACAGCACTGGCTCTTCAGCTTTGAAACGGAGATGAGCACTGCCCCCTAGAGTCAGGAACAACTAGTACATATATGCGAGGGGAACCTTTACCTATAATTAAGCAGTTGAATCAAACTGTTCTTTATATCCTTCGGGAAGCAGACGGATAATATTCACCAAAACTTGGGACATAGTTACAGTGATGGTCCACACCCAAAAAGTACCAATGTAATAATTTGGGAAAGGTACCAATCTGGAAAAGAAATAGTATGTAAATTAGTTTTAGCTAAACGGCTCCTTTCCCTATCTCAGGTCTTCAGAATAACAGAGTTGGAAGGGACCTTGGAGGTCTCCTAGTCCAACCCCCTGCTCCAGCAAGAGGCCCTAAACCATTTCAGACAAATGGTTGTCCAATCTCTTCTTGAAAACCTCCAGTGATGGAGCACTTCTGAAGACAACTTCTGTTCCACCGATTAATTGTTCTCCCTGTCAGGAAATTCCTCCTTCGTTCTAAGTTGCTTCTCTCCTTGATTAGTTTCCATCCCTTGCTTCTCCTCCTGCCTTCAGGTGCTTTGGAGAATAGCTTGACCCCCCTCTTTTTCATGGCAGCCTCTCGAATATTGGAAGTCAGCTAAATTTATATAGGATCCAATGTAGTCCTTTTCCCCCATTAAACTAGACCAGTGTTTCCCAACCTTGGCAATCTGAAGATGTCCGGACTTCAACTCCCAGAATTCCCCAGCCAGCGAATGCTGGCTGGGGAATTCTGGGAGTTGAAGTCCGGACATCTTCAGATTGCCAAGGTTGGGAAACACTGAACTAGACAAACCCAATTCCTGCAACCATTCCTCATATGTTTCTTTAGCTTAAGATTTCCTACGCTTTTTCTTAGCGAGGTCATCTGCGTGCGTAAATATCCATCGCCTTATTCCTAACGTGTTTATGTACGCAGATAACCACTTTAAGAAAAACCCTTCTTTGTGCTAATGGTAGGAAGGGGAAAAATCTTGACCTCATTACCAAAATCTCCCCCCTTCTTTCGCCTGTCCCTATTTTCCACCGCAGAGGCTCCTCGCTTGCAAATGAAATATCAACTATGGCGGAACCTTAAATATTATTTTAATCTTGAGCTTTCTGTTATTGCAACTGTTGGGTGTTTTAGCAGATTTTGTAAATACTTGGAGGAATGCCAGGTCCTGAAATGCACCAAACCTGTGGGGGAGATGACATTTGAGGTTTAAGGACCATCTGTTGTGGTCCACCGGTGGCCAGCAGAGCTGGCAGCAGATTCGGACAGCGAGGAGGTTGGGGAGGAAGATGGGCCAGTCCTGGAGTCTGGGGAAGGCTCGGATGAGGGCTCTGTGTCGGAGGCAGAGAGGGGGCCAGGGCCGTCTGACAGTTATCAGCTGCCTTTGGAGTCAGACATCGGTGAGGCAGAAGAACAGCTGGAGCCTGTTCCCAGTGTGTGCATGCGCAGAGCTGCCAGATGAAGAGAACAGCTAAAGAACAAGGGCTGACTTGGGAGTAAGGCCGTAGGTGGACGGTGAATGGCCCCTCCAAGAGGAAATAAAAGAGGAGCGAAAGGGGAGTGGAGCTTGCAGGAGACCATTAGTTCACTTAATTGGCTCGTGACTCTCTGAGACTCCTTGCCAAGTTTTGCTGATATCAGCCTGTCAGCTCTTCAAGCCAGATAAGGTCTGTGACCCTAAATCCTCCCTCGAAAGACTTTGCTGGATGTGAATGAGCAGAATTCACAGTCAATTAATAAAAGGGGTTTTTGTCAGGACTAGGAGTTTTCTTCATGCTCTCGGGAAGCCTCGGTCAGAACACCATCTAAAAATTTAGACTTGGGTCAAGAAAATTTGCTGTTCCTCATCTCTCCATGTGTTCCTTCTTCCATTCAATCTTCTAGAAAGTGGTCTGCACGGGAGAACTTAAGTGGTATCCTCGTCCTGCACTAATTCGCTGCATCAAAGGTTGCGAGGTGAGTAAGCCAGTCCAGTTCTCTGGGTTTTCTGCTTATGCCTAGATCCTTTGTTTCTCTCTTCCCTCCATTCTGCCAGCTCCATCATTCTCCTTTCTCCCCCATAATCTATGATGGGGGCTTTGGGGGAGGGTCACTCCGCACACTTGTTATTCTGCGTTTGTTTTTGGCAACTTCGAACCAAATGCTTTAACAGCAAACGAGTCATTTGGTCCCCTCAACTCGGGTAAGTAGCAAAATGTCACTGAATTTTTCTAAGCTCCCAGAGTAAAGACAGGATCAAACCTGCTTTGGATGGGGCAAATTTCAGGGAAGTAAATTTGGCTGGGATGTAAAAGAGAGAAGGAGGGAGGGAGGGAGGGAGGGAGAGAGAGAGAGAGAGAGAGAGACAGAGAGACAGAGAGACAGAGAGAGAGAGAGAGAGACCAGTTCCATATTAAGAGGTTCTCTGGGATCCAGAGAAACTTGAGTAAGGCTTTTATCTTTAACCCATTTGATTGGAAAATTTAGAAGAAACTTTGAAGAGATGTGTGCAAAACTTTCCTCAAGATAAAGAGCATAGACTTATCCCAGCATCGTCTTCTGAAATGGCTAGCTTTTAATATCTATCTGTCTGTCTGTCTGTCTGTCCGTCCGTCCATCCACCCACCCACCCACCCACCCACCCACCTATCATCATCTATCTATCTATCTATCTATCTATCTATCTATCTATCTATCTATCTATCTACCTATCTACCTACCTACCTACCTACCTACCTACCTACCTATCATCCGTCCGTCCATCCATCCATCCATCCACCCACCCACCCACCTATCATCTATCTATCTATCTATCTATCTATCTATCTATCTATCTATCTATCTATCTATCTATCTATCTACCTACCTACCTACCTACCTACCTACCTACCTACCTACCTACCTTCCATCCATCCATCCATCCATCCATCCATCCATCCATCCATCCATCCATCCATCCATCCATCCATCCATCCATCCATCCATCCATCCATCCATCTATCTATCTATCTATCTATCTATCTATCTATCTATCTATCTATCTGCAAAAGCCCGCAGGGGGGGGGGGGCTTCAAAAATTTTAGCAAGCGGATCTCTTGTTGGGTAGGGTGTGGCCATGTTTTGTGTGGCCTAGCTGGCCTCCTGCACCATGGTGGAGGGGGAAAAATTTTTGCCCTCCCCTGCCTCCGGAGGCTTTTTTCGAGCCTCCGGGAGGGCGAAAACGGCCTTCCCAGGCTCCGGAGGTGGTCTTCCCAAACTTCAGGTAGGCTCATTTTTCGCCCTACCCGAGCCTCTGTGCGTGCCCTACACTTCCCTGCAACCAGAACAGTCCGCTGGGGGACTCCTGGGAGGGGCGGGGGTGGCCAGCCAGGAGTGGGACTGGGGGGTACTTCGAACTGTGCAGAGTCTTAGCTATAGGTTCTCCCTGATCCCTGCAGCCCACCATTGTCAAAAGAGATAGATTTGTTAAAAAGACACTGAACTAGTCTATTAACATTTTGGAATTCAGACTAATTCAAACTTGTGTGTGTATCTGTGTGTGTGTGTGTGTGTTTGTGTGCATGTGTGTTCCGTGTAGCCCCAAGTCAAATCTACACATCAGACCAAGGTTCCGTGCCTGCACGAAACATTTAAAGCCAACCATGTTTCTCTCTTCTCTCTCTCTCTTTCTCTTTCTCTCTCTCTCTTTTTTTCTTTTAAAAAATATTATTATTATCATCATCATCATCATCTTTTCTCACTTCCGAGCTTCCTGCTTACACTTACATCATGCTCTTTTCACACTTTTCCTTGAGTTAAAAAATAATAATTACCCACACGTTTGAGACTCCCCTGAAAAGCTTCTACTCACAGAGAGAAAAAGTGGAAGGTTGGAGTTTTTTTTATTTCCTTATTATTATTATTAACTTTTTTTTTTTAACACAGCAGGCAAGGAGGAAGGTATTTGAGGCCTGTGATGAAAAATTGTCTCACTGCGCCATTAATAGATCGGTGTTTACGTTTGGCACTTAAATCATCTCCTCGAAAATAGCTTGCTTGTTTGAGGGATACATGTGGGTCTGTTTTTTGCGTGCACACACAAGGATAGCTCTGGGTTTCATACAATTTCCCCTCCCTCCCTTGCAAGATTTAATCAGGAATCTTTCTCACCCTACCCATCCTTTGGAGAAAGGGTTTTTTTTTTGGCAGGCGCTCAGTTTAAAGCTGTTAGAAAGAAGGGTAGTTTGGGGGAGGGTTTCCCCCAGGAGAGGATGAGGTAAGCTTCCTTAAAAATATCAGAGAACGGGAGGGAGGCTGAAACATCCCACTGAAAACTTAGAAGGCTTAGAAGGGATATTTGAGGTCCTGTTGAGGTGGCTCAGGGGCTAAGACGCTGAGCTCGTCGATCAGAAAGGTCGGCAGTTCGGCGGTTCGAATCCCTAGCGCCGCGTAACGGAGTGAGCTCGCGTGGCTTGTCCCAGCTTCTGCCAACCGAGCAGTTCGAAAGCACGTAAAAAATGCAAGTAGAAAAATAGGAACCACCTTTGGTGGGAAGGGAACAGCGTTCCGTGCGCCTTCAGCGTTGAGTCATGCCAACCACATGACCACAGAGACGTCTTCGGACAGCGCTGGCTCTTCGGCTTTGAAATAGAGATGAGCACCGCCCCCTAGAGTCAGGAACGACTAGCACACCTTCACTCCAGGAAGGAAATCCAGGCCTAAAACCTTCCCAGAGCAGAACAATTCAGTCTCTGCTTTTTAAACATGAAACCCGACTGCTTTTCCAGCCATCGATTCCAGCATCAAATTGCATTTATTACGAAGGGATTTATTCTGGGATTCAACCCTTCTGGACTCAAGGTCATGGCAACTAAACCTTCAAGGAGATTTGCATCCCTTCCACAATTAAAAGCTCTTGTTGCTGGATGTGATGAGATGCGCAATGCATCCAGGTTATGGTTGTCCCAAAGGCGCTTTCCCAAAAGGCAACTGGATTTTCTTGGGGTCCCTCCCCCCACACTTGAAAACATTTAGTGGCTTCTCATCCAAGAAGCTTCTTCTGTTCACAATAGAAGCGAAATGTGTCCAATCAAGAAAATCCAGTTGCCTTTTGGAAAAGCAAGTTGGGGACAATTCTTGTGGTGGAGCACCATGGAGGCAAACTATCAAACTATGGGAACTATTGAGATGATATAATACCTTGGTTTGCCCTGCAAAGCGAGGACAGACGGAAGGTCCAGGAACGAGAGGGAGGCAACCACAAAGCTCTGTCCAAGAGAAGAGCAAGTGATGCCATGCACATTGGGGCAAAATCATCAGATTCTGGGGCAACATCCCCCCACCATTTTTCCTGCAAAGATGGTGGGTCACCTAACATCAGGAGCACCAGGCAGGCAAAGGGATTAGAGTTATGTCCAAGACAGGAGATGCAGGAGTGGTCGTCACTTACTTTCCCTACCGGTGCACAAATGTGAGCGCCCACGCCCTGTCCACGCATATGCTCAGCCGTCCACTACTGGTTTGGGTGAACTGGTCCGAACTGGCTGAATACCACCTCTGAAGAGATGGCAATGTTATGCACTTCAGGAGGCATACATGATCACAATCAGAGGTGGGTTGCGGGCCGAATCAGTAGCGGAACTCAGGCCTGGGTGACAAGAACCTTAGATAAGAGATCTAAATAAGGTGAAAACTCTTAGTATCAGGGGTGGGTTCCTGCCAGTTCTAACCTCTTTTATAGAAGAGCTTCCACAAATCTACAGTGCCGTTTAGAACCGGTTCCAGCTCCCTTCCCACACCCGTGTGCACATCATCAAGATGAAGAGCGAGAGGAGGAATTCTGGGAGTTGAAGTCCACAAGTCTTAAAGCTGTAAAGTTTGAACACCCCTGGTGTTTTTTTTTCTAAAAGGGTTAGGGGTGCAAGGGTCTTGTAACTTGATAGCTTTAAGACTTGCACACTTCAATGCCAGAGTTACTGAGCCAACATGGCTGGAGGAGGAATTCTGGGAGTTGAAGTCCACAAGTCTTAAAGCTATCAAGTTTGAACACCCCTGGGGTTTTTTTCTAAAGGGGTTAGGGATGCGAGGGTGTGGCAACTTGACAGCTTTAAGACTTGCACACTTCAATGCCAGAGTTCCTGAGCCAACATAACTGGAGGAGGAATGCTGGGAGTTGAAGTCCACAAGTCTTAAAGCTGTCAAGTTTGAACAGCCCTGGGGTTTTTTTCTAAAGGGGTTAGGGGTGCAAGGGTCTTGCAACTTGACAGCTTTAAGACTTGCGTGCTTCAAATGCCAGAGTTCCTGAGCCAACATTTTGGTTGCTAAGCAAGAGCGTTGTTAAGTGAGTTTCACCACATTTTACAAGTTGGCCACGCCTACCCAGTCACATGGCTGGCAAGCCACTCCCAGAAAGCAGGCCACACCTACAGAAAAGGTTCTAAAACAATTTGAAACCCACCACTGGTTAGTATGTGTATGATGAGAATAATGATGTTTAATATTGATATGGTATTATGACTAGAAGATACTAAGAAGAAAAATGGAGAGCTCCACAATGTTTAAATGCTCAATATATTATAATACTAAACTTGGGGAAATAACGTTCATTTGAATGGGAAATATGGGGCAAAAGGGGAACGATGTGGTACCCAGGGGACCCACTGCATAAGGAAAGATGGAAAGATGGAAGTTTATTTTTGTAACTAAAACATAATGAAACTCTTTAAAAAGAAAATAGAACTGGCTATCGGGCACCGCCATTTTGGTTTTTTTAGTGATTGTGCCAGTAGTGGGATTCAGCCAGTTCGCGCCACTTCGGGAGAACCAGTTCTTAGCTTTCTGAGCAGTTTGGTGAACCTGTTGTTAGAAGAAATCATCAGGGCAGAGAACCGGTTGTTAAATTATTTGAATCCCACTGTCAAGGCTGCTTCACTTAATAACCAAGAAAGAAACCACTCAACTCCATTTTGCAGAATGAAGAGTACTTTTACTGATTATAAGTAAATAGAAGCTAAGCAAAGCTGGATCTGAGCAAAAGCGCGCGAAAGCATTAGATATCAATACATGGCCCATTCCCCTCCCCTTGGTAACCCCAGTCCATAGTCCAATCCAATATCTCCACAGCTGTCAGGTAGGGAGACATCCTCAAAAATCATCATCAGGTTGGTATGCCGGACAGTTGGCCTTGGCGGGAAACTCCCTTCCTTGCCACATGCGCAGAAGATGGTGAGAACAACTCCCAATTAACAATCCTCCTCTACAGAATATTTCCCACACCCAAATACCATGCCCTCCCTCCCCGTTTCAATGGCAGCCGAAAAGCAAGCAGCAAAACAGAGGCTGACACCCACCACTGGACTGCGCGTGTCCAGTTCACTGTAAATTTTTCTGCCCATGCGTGAAGAAGAATTTACACTGAACAGCACATTGCGGGGTGTGGGTGGGGGGTTGTAAACTGGTAGAAAGAGTGTCAGCAACCCACCCCTGATCACAATGAAGCATAATTATTCCCCTGAAGTTTCCACCTGCACATCTGCCTGGTGTATGAAGAAAAGGGTAAGGGGGGAAGTAGGACCCCCCACCTATTTGAGAACTTGGTTATTTTGGGGGGTTTTTGGGGCGACATCCTTGGAAGGCAGGATTACGTCGTCCCGATCTTTTCTCAGCGCTAGCGGGCAGAAAATTCAGGGTTTCCACAAAAGGAAAAAAAAAATGATGTAACAAACCTCCCGGGGGGGGGGGGGGGAGAAACCATTGGCAAACAGCATGACATCACCGCTTTCTTTCCTTGGTCCACAGCTGGCACAAAGCCAAGGGAATAGGATAGAATCTTAAGGATTCCCTGTTTATGAGAGACGAGGTAATGCACAACATCATTGGAAGATGGCATTACATTGCCCCTGGCACAGACCAAAGAGAATAGAACTAGAAATGAAGGTTTTCCCCTAGAAATAAGAGATGACGTAATGCACAAAAAAAGACACCATCTTTGTCACATGGCATTGCATCACCCTTGGCACAGAGCCAAGAGAATGGGCTGGAAACTTAGGTTTTCCCTATAAATAACAGGCGACGTAATGCACAAAAAAGATGACATCATTGTAAGATGGCATTACCGATTCGGGACCACCAGGCCGTCCCTGCTAAGGTTGAAGGACAGGTAGGAGGAGCAGGCTACCTGGCCCACCTGGGCCCCAGGTGGCAAGGCAATGGGAAAAGCACTAGATGTCTGCTAGGAACACAGTTGCCTTTGATGGGACTTGGCCCTGTGCCAGAAGGGGGTTTAAAAATGGGACTGGGAGTTCTGGACCACTGGACAGGAAGTGCTTGCTAAGGTTGTTTAAATACCAAAGAGTTTTGTTTCTGTACTCCAAGTCTCACCATGGGATTCATAAAAGAATGAAAACAGACAAGCAGAAACGGTGCAAATTACGATTGGCTTTATTTTTACAGAAACACCAGTTAATTAATCTCAAAAGACCAAAATGCACACACTTGAGTTCTTAGAACACGTTTCCACATTCATAGTCAGCTAAAAAAAGTCTACAGTCTTGTACGCTTTCACACTATGCCTGATGATGATCTAACACAGGTCATTGCAAACTTGGCCACTTTGAAGGCTTGGGGACTTCAACTCCCAGAATTCCCTATGGCTGGCTGAGGAATTCTGGGAGTTGAAGTCCACAAGGCTTAAAGGAGCTGAGTTTGCTGCTCCTTGATCTTTAAAAAAAACAAAACAATAAATGGCTAAAGTAAGGGATTATTGCAAGGAAAAAAATTACCTTTGAAGGGAGAATGGTTCCATTGCAGAGAACTTTAAATAAACGGAGACAAGAGATAATAGCTTAATAAAGGAGCAACATATCCACACACAAGTCTATGATTATTCAATAGAATACAGAAATACCCAAAATTGTGGAAACCTTTTTGTGGAAAGTGTACAGTATTTTTGAGGATTAATAGCTAATAACACCACTTTTTTTTAATAGTACCATAAAATTATATATCAATGGAAAGGTAATATAATCAAGAATGTAATGCAGTAACTTTTATGAAGGATTTGATATTAGAATAGCAGTTATAAAGGAGGAAAGTGAAACACGTGGAAAAAAACAAGCTATACAAAAATTATCACCCTAGGGAAAAAAATCAGATATATAAAAATGATCTCCATGTCAGTTAATACTTAGTTGGGTAACCTTTAGCATAAAGTACTGCCTTACAGTGTCTTCCCATGGAGTGAATAGCAATAGCAATAGCAGTAGACTTATATACCGCTTCATAGGCCTTTCAGGCCTCTCTAAGCGGTTTACAGAGAGTCAGCATATTGCCCCCAACAATCTGGGTCCTCATTTTACCCACCTCGGAAGGATGGAAGGCTGAGTCAACCCTGAGCCGGTGAGATTTGAACTGCTGAACTGCTGATCTAGCAGTAGCCTGCAGTGCTGCATTTAACCACTGCGCCACCTTGGCTGAACCAAGTCTTTTCGTTCTGCAGCTGTTATCATGGGAAACCAGGATTGAATGATTGCTTCTAGTAACTGGGTTTTATGCTGACTATATTTGGCTGTACCTTTTCATAGAATACAGATAATTGAACAAACTTTGTTGCATGTCATTCTTGATTAAATTATCTTTCCATTGCTATATAAATTTATCGTACTACTCCAAATACATAGTGTTAGCCATCAAACCTCAAAAATACACTTATCCCAACAGGTTTCCACAATTTTGCAATAATTCATCAATAATAATCTATCAAATTTATTAGGTGCTCTTCTTTTCGCAGAGTAACTGGGTGGCTGGACCTGGAACAGTTCTGGATTATCCACAAAAAAACCATTAATTTCTCTCGCTTATCATTCTCCAGAGTCCTCATGGTGGTGGCAAATTCCTAATGTTCATTAATGAGCAAGTTGACATTGTCCTCATCTCTCTTTTTTTTTCTTCTTCTTCTTTTCCAGCCTTTTGGGGGTGACAACTATTGTGATCCGATCAACAACCGAGCCTTTTGCAACTACGACGATGGAGATTGCTGCGTCTCGACAGTGAAGACCAAAAAGGTAAGGTGTGATAAGTCCCAGAGGGTTTCATCTCCTTTGGATTTCTCCTTTCCATTGCAACGGCTGTTTTCTCAACGTTTCCCCAATGTTTTCCCAATGTTTTGATCGCAACGGCGATCAAAACAAACTGGAGACTCTGCTAACAGGAGGACCATCACCTTGTCTTACGCCCTTTGTGTAGATTCTCCTGTAGTAACCTCAGAGGAAAAAAGAAACAAGTTATAGAGAGTCTGAAGAAGGAAGGCAAGCAAGCTTCAATTTTTTTAACTTGAACGCCTTAGGTTTGCTCTATAGGTCTACTCCAATGAGGAGAAGGACTAGGGGGTGACATGATGGCAGTCTTCCAATATCTCAGGGGCTGCCCCAGAGAAGAGGGAGTCAAGCTATTCTCCAAAGCATCTGAGGGCAGGACAAGAAGCAATGGGTGGAAATTAATCAAGGAGAGAACCAACCTAGAACCAAGGGAGAAATTTCCTGACAGTTAGAACAATTAATCTGTGGAACAACATGCTTCCAGAAGTTGTGAACACTGGAGGTTTTTAGGAAGATGTTGGACAACCATTTGTCTGAAGTGGTGTAGGGTTTCCTGCCTGAGCAGGGGGTTGGACTAGAAGACCTCCAAGGTCCCTTCCAACTTGCTTATTCTGTCATATTCTTTTTTTTAAATCTCCTGGAAGTATAATGGGTCTATTTTATCAGTCAACCAGCAGAAGGGGAAATGAAGTTTATATTGGATTCCCCTGCTTGTTTCACCCTCCTCCTGGGATGAGGCCCACCTGCCTTTGAACTCCCATTCTTCCCTTATCTTATAAGATGCTAACTTCCTTCCCCCTTTGGAATTTTAAAAGCCTTATGAAGGGCCCAACTTTTTGGAATCAATTAACAAAAACCGGCTGGTCCAGCACAGCGGAGGAATACATTTCGGAGACAAGGAGCCAGCGAGGGGAGAAAAGAGATAATCTATATCAAACGCCCCAAAGTGTTTTTGGGTTGTTGTTTTTTTTTTTGCATTTCAAAGAGAAGCCAACTCTCCCTTGGCCCGGTGAGCTCATCCTTAAGAATTCAGCTGCTGTAACATTTTTAAAGCCACAGGCAGCATTTTAAAAATAATCTAATTCTGCAGTGCTGAAAAGGTCATGCTGGATTCGGGTTTGATTGAGAACTCTGGGAAGTGTGAAGAGGTTATCTCAATCAATCAATCAGAATAGAGCTGGAAGGGACCTTGGAGGTCTTCTAGTCCAACCCCCTGCTGAAGCGGGAGACCTTATACCATTACAGATAGGTGGTTGTCCAATCTCTTCTTAACACACACACCCCCAGTGATGGTGCACCCACAACCTCTGTGGCAAGCACTTCCACTGGTTCATTGTCCTCCTTCATTCCACGTTGCTTCTCTCCTTGATGAGTTTCTATCCATTGATTCTTGTCCTGCCCTCAGGTGCTTTGGAGAATAGCTTGACTCCCTCTTCTTTATGGCAGCCCCTGAGATATTGGAAGGCTGCTATCATGTCTCCCCTAGTCCTTCTTTGCATCAAAGTAGACCTACCCAGTTCCTGAAACTGTTCTTCATATGTTTGAGCCTCTAGTCCCCTAATCCTCTTTGTTGCTCTTCTCTGCACTCTTTCTAGAGTCTCAGTATCTTTTCTACATCGTGGTGACCAAAACTGAATGCCGTATTCCAAGTGTGGCCTTACCAAGGCCTCATAAAGTGGCATTAACCCTTCACGTGATCTTGATTCTATCCCTGAGTCTAACCTTCTCAGCCTAGAAGCCTTCTAAGCATGGTTAGCCACTCCATTCACAATCTTACATTTGCAGAACAACAGAATAATAATTGATCTTGGAGGTCTTCTAGTCCAACTCCTGCTCAGGCACGAGACCTTATACCGTTCCAGACCAATGGCTGTCCAGTCTCTTCTTAAAAAACCCCAGTGATGGTACACCCACAGCCTCTGGTGGCAAGCTGTTCCACTGGTTCATTGTCCTCACTGTTAGGGAGTTTCTCCTTCATTCCACGTTGCTTCTCTCCTTGATGAGTTTCTATCCATTGATTCTTGTTCTCTCTTCTGGTGCTTTGGAGAATAAGTTGACCCCTCTTTTCTTTGTGGCAGCTCCCCTCAAACACTGGAAATCTGATATCGTGTCCGCCCTAGTCTTTCTTTTCACTAGACTAGTCGAACCCAAACCCTACAACCGTTGCTCATATATTTTGGGCTCCAGGCCCTTAATCTTTTATTTTTATTTTATTTTATTTCCATCAAGTAGGAATTAGATAGCAGATACAAGCATAGGCATGATTATGAATACATAACATGAATATGAATACAAGGGAATATTAGGAGAGGGACCCTAGGGATGGAAAGCATGCTGGTGTGTTTAAAGACCTCTTAGGAATGGAATTTGGAATTTGGAATTTTGCTTTATTTGTATGCCGCCCTTTTCCCTGAGGGGACTCAGGGCGGCTCACAATTCAAGGGAGGGGGATAAACAGACAAATTACAGAACAAAAAAGCATACACTATTAAAAACACAACAATCATACCATTCAGAGTGGGGCTGCAAGTCTTTAGCCCCAAGCCTGCCAGAACAGCCAGGTTTTAAGGGCTGTGCGGAAGGCCTGGATGGTGGTGAGGGTACGAATCTCCACAGGGAGTTCGTTCCACAGGGTCGGAGCAGCCACAGAGAAGGCCCTCCTCCGGGTAGTCGCCAGTCAGCACTGGGCGGCTGATGGAATTTGGAGGAGGCCTAGTCTGTGGGATCTTATTGGTCTAGTGGAGGTAATTGGCAGCAGGCGGTCTCTCAAGTATCCAGATCCAATACCATGAAGGGCTTTGTAGGTGACAAAGGGGTGAGGTCGACAGGACAAACTCTAAGGTTAAGATTTTGTGGAAGAAACCACAATGCATTCCAGGCATTGACCACTCTCTTGCTGAAGTCGTATTTTCTGCAATTGAGTTTGGAGCGGTTCACCTTACGTTTGTATCTATTATGATACAATCTCTCAGTTGCTCTTCTCTGCACTTTCACCAAAGTCTGCTTTTTGTAATGTGGTAAACAAACCTGGATGCAGTATGCCAGGCGTGGCCTAACAAAGGCTTTATAAAGCGCTACTAATGCTGTCAGGGGCCGCGGTGGCTCAGGGGCTAAGACGCTGAGCTTGTCAACCAACCTTTGGAATGAACTCCCTGCGGAGATCCGGACCCTCACCTCTCTCCAGGCCTTCCGGAAAGCCGTCAAAACCTGGCTGTGCCGGCAGGCCTGGGGTTGATGAGTTCCCTCCCCTCTCGACTGGTATGGCTGTGTGATTTTTGTGTATTTTAATTTATGTGTACTGTGTTTATGTCCCCTTTCCCCCCTGAGTTGTTCGCCGCCCTGAGTCCCTCCTGGAGAAGGGCGGCATACAAATAAACCAAATACAAATACAAATACAAACCAGAAAGGTCGGGAGTTCGGCGGCTCGAATCCCTAGCGCCGCATAACAGAGTGAGCTCCCGTGACTTGTCCCAGCTTCTGCCAACTTAGCAGTTTGAAAGCCCGTAAAAAATGCAAGTAGAAAAATAGGAACCACCTTTGGTGGGAAGGGAACAGCATTCCCTGCACCTTCGGTGTTGAGTCATGCCAGCCACATGACCACGGAGACGTCTTCGGACAGCGCTGGCTCTTCGGCTTTGAGATGGAGATGAGCACCGCCCCCCCCTAGAGTTGGGAATGAGTAGCACATCTGTGTGAGGGGAACCTTGACCTTAACTTACTAATACTTCACGTGGTTTGTAAGAAGCAATTCAAGAGGTCAAAGCATGGCCAGATATTTATAAATCCGGTGAAAAAAAACTTAAAAATTTTATTTTAAAAAAAGACCTAAACTTAGAACATCCTTTCCCTGAATATGTTACTCCTTTCAAATCATAAAACCATCCCCTAATTCAGTGTTTCTCAACCTTGTCAACTTGAAGATGTCTGGACTTCAACTCCCAGAATTCCCCAGCCAGCATTCGCTGGCTGGGGAATTCTGGGAGTTGAAGTCCAGACATCTTCAAGTTGACAAGGTTGAGAAACACTGCCCTAATTTATGAAGGCATTCTGCATTACCGCAGAGCTAAGCAATTTCTCAGACAAGAACAGGTGAGGTGAGGACAGGACCAAAATTAGATTTTGTGTCATTTGTGGGGCATAGATGTGTGGAATTAAATATAGTTCATAGCATGAACTGTCCTTCGTGAAATCAATAATTACTTTCTCCAGTTTCTATTGCCGCCCTCATCTCAGTCAATGACCCTGGGGGGGAGGGGGGGGCTTACAGTTCATAAAATGCATTACAATTAAAACTACTTAAAAAAACCCATTTTCAAACAATAAAGTTTCCCCTCGCACATGTGTGCTAGTCGTTCCTGACTCTAGGGGGGGCAGTGTTCATCTGTTTCAAATCCAAAGAGCCAGCGCTGTCCGAAGATGTCTCTGTGGTCATGTGGCCAGCATGACTCAATGCCAAAGGTGCACAGAACGGTGTTCCTTTCCCACCAAAGGTGGTTCCTATTTTTCTACTTGCATTTTTTTACGTGCTTTCGAACTGCTAGGTTGGCAGAAGCTGGGACAAGTCACGGGAGCTCCCTCCATTACGCACTAGGGATTCAAACCACCGAACTGCTGACCTTTCTGATTGACAAGCTCAGCATCTTAGCGACTGAGCCACCGCATCCCTTCAAACAATAAACACTAAAAACCCATTCAGATGAAATATGCATGGAAGCAAAATGCTTAGCCAGGTAGCAGTGCAGCCAGGAAATGGCCCTTAATACATTCAGCGTCCCACATACAGGAACGTACCCTGGTTTTTAGGGCCTTTAAGAGAAGCTAACAGGGCTGTGGGGCCATTTTGATCTTTGAAAAGAGGTTGGTCCATTGACCGAGGCCACTGCAGAAAAGGACATGCTTTGGTCCTCCCCAGCCAATGCTCTTAGGCTGAGTGGATCTTCAGCAGGTCTTTTCTGATTGATTTGGTTGGAGAGCTAGAGAGATTTTTGGAATAAGGTGATCCATCAGGTATCTTTCCCATTAGAAACTAGGATTTGGGGACAATTTGGGAACGCCTACAGAGTTTCTCCATCATCCAGATCATGGTTGTCCCAAGAGTACTTTTTTTTCCAAAAGGCAATTGGACTTCCTTGGTTTAATTAAAGAAGAAAAAAAGGAAGGAAGAGGAAAGGAAGAAGAAAGGGGACAAAGGGGAGAAGGGTGAGGAGGAGGAAGAGACGGAGGAGGAGGAAGAGACGGAGGAAGAGGAGAAAGGAGAAAAGAGGAGGAGAAAGGAAGAGGAAGAGGAGGAGAGGATGAGGAGAAGAAAAAGGAGAAGAAGAGGAGAAAGAGGAGGAGGAAGAAGAGATAGAGGAGGAGGAGAAGAAGAGGAGGAAGAGAGGGAAGAGGAGAAAGGAAGAGGAAGAAGAGGAGGAGGAGAGGAGGAGAAGAAAAGGAGAAGGAGAAGAAGAGAAAGAGGAGGAGGAGGAGGAGGAGAACTAGAAGAGGAGGAGGAGGGAGGAGGCGGAGAATGAGAAAAGAAGAAGAGAAGGAGGACAAGGTAGAGGAGGAGGAGGAGGAGGAGAAGAAGAAGAAGAAGAAGAGGAGAAGGAGGAGGGGGAGGAGGAGGAGGAGGAGGAGGAGGAGGAGGAGGAGGAGGAGGAGGAGGAGGAGGAGAAGAAGCTTTTCGTAGGAAAAACACACAAGAAAGTCCAGTTGCCTTTTGGGGAAAACCCATCTTGGGGGAGGGGGAGAACTTGGGAAGGGGCTCCCTTCCCAAGTCTTCGGTGGACCTGTGTACCCCGGAAAGTTTTTGCTACAAGTCTCCCTCATGTGCCAATAAATCTGAAATTCCCTGAAGTTCACAAAGAAACATGTCGTCCTGCTTTTTGGAGGCAGATCCAGCGGTCAACGCATTGAGTTTCCACTGAGATGCAGGGTGGAAGAGAAACTGTCCCATCCTTTCTTTGTTGTAACTTGGGTGTCAGAGAAGCAGGTAGAGACACGCCGAGGGGAACATCAAGGGTGGCAAAGTCTATCTATAAATACCTTGTCTATTTCCAGAAGCCCCCATGGGTGTCATCACGGGAAAAGCAGGCAGATGTTTCTTTTCTTTCAATTGCCCTAGAAGGAGCAAATTGGGGTGTCATTAGGGATAGACGGAGCGTTGCAAAGGCTGAAACGAAAAGGGAGGGGAAAGGTTGTGGCACCGGCCAGCAAGGGAGGGGAATTCAACCATTAACGCTGGCAGCACAGATGGGGAAAGACTCAGGGGACTTCGTTCCCCCCTGCCCCATTTCCGGCTCAGTCCCTCCCCTTTCCTGATGCAATCCTTCGAAACTGGCTTCCTGGTCTTGCTGAAGTAAGACCAACTTACTTATAAACCTGGTGGGGTTATTATAACACGCTTGGTGTGGTGCAGTGGTGGGATTCACTTAGGGTTTATCACCGGTTTGCAACTGTGCATGTGTGCACGCCTTCCGTGCATGCGTGCAGCCTTTGCATGCGCGCGACGGCGAAAAGGAGCCTACATAGCATAGCCCGTTTTGGACCCAGTGCGGCAATACCGATTCGGATATACCGGAGGACCGGCTGAATCCTACCTGCTGTATGGTGCACCCAGAGGTGAAATCTAATTTCCCTCCAATAGTTCTGTGGATGTGGCTTGGTGGTGTCAGGTGACTGGTTTGGCATGGCCAACTTTTCCCCCCACTTCCAGCTACTTTTTTTTAGCTTTTTAAAGCATGCTTTAAAAAGCTTTTTAAAAATAGCTTCCGACGATTGCGCGGCTCAGATGTCAACTGCACGATCCTCAAAAGCTATTTTTTTACTACCCGTTCACAAAACCAAGGACAATCGTGGCCGTACCCATCCACCCCCCCAGCCTTCCAAGGTCAACTGGAACCCTGATGAAATTGAGTTTGACACCCCTGGTGTAGGGTCTCCTCCTTGAGCAGGGGGTTGGACTAGAAGACCTCCAAGGTCCTTTCTGACTCTTTCTTCCTTCTCTTACAGGTCATCCCATTCCCCATGTCTTGCGACCTGCAGGGAGAATGTGCTTGCTTAGACCCCAACGCTGAAGAGCACAATCCACAGGACCACCGTGGCTTCAACTTTGCCTAACGCCGAGCGCGAAGGCACAGCAGACCACACAAAAAGAAAGAGAGACAGAGACAGACAGAGAGGGAGAGAGAGAGAGAGGGAGAGAGAGAGAGAGAGCTTCCCCGCCAACGGCAGGCAAGGAGACGCACCATTCCACCTCTCGTTTTATCAGTATCATTATTATTTTTTTAAAACAAGCTGCTCAAACTGTCCCCTTGGTGTCGTTTCCGCACCAGGGGCATTTATAGACTGCAACCGGTTCTGCCTTCCGTTTCTTTTGCCCGAGGAGACCCAGAAAACTCTGGCGGAGGGGAAACGGCGTCGAGCCGGGTTATTTGTATTAATTGTATCTTAACTAGCGAGAACAAGCAAGACCGCCAAAAAAAAAATAAAAAGGACATTCCAGGGCGGGTCGTCGGGGTGGGGTGGGATTAGGGGTGGGGGAAGAAGAAAGCATGTGTTACTCAATGCCGCGTCCATCTCGTAGGAAGCGTGTTATGGTTTTCTGTTAGATTCGGTTTTGTACGTCTTCGGAGTCAAGTTTTGGTTTTCTGCATTTCTGGATTATGGCGAGAAACATAGATCAATGTTTCGCCTAATATTTATAGAGAGAAAACTAGAAGAGGGAGGGAAGAGGGACAGAAAAGAGCATGAGAGATAGAGAGAGAGAGAGAGAGAGAGGAAGGGAGGGAGGGAGAAGAGAGAGAGAGAGATGGTACGTTTTGATAAGAGACTGGAGCTCAACCTTTATGCCCTCGGGAACTCAACCGTTCTGCCCTCAGCAAATGTTGACAGCCCTCAAGCCGTTTCTTCCAGAGAAAACAGGACCTCTTAGACCAAGCCAAGTGTCTCTTGGTACCCTCCCTCTGTCTAGAGGTCATGGTCACCACCAGAGAGCAAAGAGAGAGGCCTTCTCAACACCTTGCCAGCTCTTGTGGAAGGCCACCCCTATGGTTAGAGGGGTTGCTGAGCGCCAAGAGGGCGAAAGCTGCTACATGCTCCGCATCACTGCCAGAGAACCAGAGAAAGACGACTAAAGAGGACCGAGAAGGTCAACCATTTATATCTCCATTCCACCATGCTGCTAATTCTGCTGCTGCTAGAGTCTCAGTCAACCAAAATCCCCTTCCCGTTTCAGGAACAGGGTAACCTTTAACCTTCCAAACAACCGGACAGTCTGCCTTAAAATTGCTTTATCAACTGCCTGCCTTTCCAAACCCTCCTTGCCTATCCGTCTCCCCTTTGTATGTTTGTGTGTCACACTGGGGAAGAAACGGGCATCGCCCAACCTGAAGAGCTTTCCCTTCGCCAGAACGAAGCTTCAGTAGACAACAGGGACAAGGGACGCTCCCACAGTCCATTCGTACTTGGGTGACAGACAGTTCTTCCTAGCCATGTCTCATGTGTTGGGATCAGGCTTATCCAACCTTGGTGACTTTAAGACTTCAGGAACTTCAACTCCCAGAATTCCCCAGCTGGTGTGGAATGATGGGAGTTGAAGTCCACAAGCCTTAAAGTTGGCAAACTCCTGCTCAGCGACAAGACCGTTCCTCCTAGCTTCTTTCCCGGCCCATGTTTCATCGGTTGCGATCAGGATTATCCAACCTTGGTGACTTTAAGACGGAGGGACTTCAACTCCCAGAATTCCCCGAATCAGCAAGGAATGCTGGGAGTTGACATCTGCAAGTCTTAAAAGCCACTAAGTTTAGACAGCCCTGGCTGAGTTCCTTTTCTCTCTCCAGCCTTCAAAATAACACTTTAAAAAGAAAAAGGTAGCTGAGGCAACACTATAAGTCAGTGAGGATGAACCTTTTTGGCACCGAGTGCCCAACCAGAATGTGCATGCATGCGCCAGTATGGACATGTCTGTTTTTGGGGGGGCATTTGGGGGGATGTTTTGAGGCCATTTTTGGGGTGTTTTCAGGCTGTTTTTCAGGCTAAAAACATCCCAAAGAACAACCCCCAAACAGCCTGAAAAACAGCCCAAAAATGGCCCAGAAAATGGCTTTAAAATAGCTTGAAAACTGCTGGGAAAACATCCTGGTTTTTGGCTGGTTTTGTCCATTTTTTGTCCATTCTCAGGCCGTTTTCCAGCTCTCCTGCACCCATGAAGACCAGCTGGCTGGTAGAAACCAGAAGAGCAGCTGGCGACAGGGCACGTGCCCACAGAGAGGGCACTGCATGCCACCTCTGGCACGGGTGCCATAGGTTCACCATCACGGGTATAAGGGAGGGAGGGAGGGAGGGAGGGAGAGGACCATGCCTTAAGGGGAAATAAGGTCTTCCTGCCAACTTTGCAGCTGAAGGAATCCCATATATCAGTATTAATTTTTTTTCTTGGAAAATTCCATTTTGCAAAAACAAAACCCCAAGGAGGGGTTGAATTTGCAGTCTAACCTCTCCCATTTTGCCCTCTTTGGGGACAGCCTCGGAGACCGCCGTGTCCTCGTTCTCCGACCTCGTTTGCTGGATCAGCTGGAAGTCCCCTCTCCTTCAACCTGGGTGTCCTCCTCCTGCGAGGAATCTGGGAAGCATCCCCAATTCTCCTCGGCTGCAGCCAAAAACACGGGAGCCAACCCTTCCTTCCCGTGGGCCAGACATGGACCAGGAGGCACAAGTTAGCACATTGTCGCTCGGGGGTGTGTGTGTGTATTGGCTTGTTGTTTTTACGCAGAATGGCTCCATCGCCACGGCCTGGATGCCATTCGGGTGAGAACAAACCACAACCTCGGGGCGCTCCAGATGGCAGAGAAAGTTGGCTTCCCCCCCTGAGCATTTAATCCCTGGGAGGAGAAAGAGAGAATGAGGGCAAGTTGAGTTTGGGGAAAGAGTTAGAAAGAGTCTTTGGAAAGCCTTCAAGTTGAGTTGACATTTGCAAGTTTGGGGTTGAGATGCTCTGCGAAGGTTGCCAAAGTCAAATCCCAGAGATCTTTCCATCCCAGGCCTTCACAATAACCTTGTTTCAGCCCCCTGTCCTCAGATCTTCCTAGCTGCCGGCATATTGCCCGGGGAGGGATAGAACTTGGGAGGCCAATTAGCCACTGGTGGAACTGGTTGAGTGGGTCCCAAAGGTTCAAGAGGAAACTGGACTCTCTTTGTTTTTTTTTTCCTCGAAGACATTTTCGCTTCTCATCCAAGACAGCTTCTTCGGTTGTGAACCGAAGAAGCTTCTTGGATGAGAAGCAAAATGTTTTCATCCTCAAGGGGAAAGTGCAAATTCAGGTTGGGATTGCCTTTTTCCTCCTCCTCCTCCTCCTCCTCCTCCTCCTCCTCCTCCTCCTCCTCCTCCTCCTCCCTCCTCCTCCTCCTCTCCACAAACCCTACTCCCTTCTAGCACTGATGACATTACCTCGTTGGGTCGTGAAACATCTGCATTCTGCAAGAAAGGAACCAAGCTCAGAGAGCACCAAGGACCCCCACAGTCATCATCATTCTCCTCCTCCTCCTCCTTCTCTCCCTCCTCCTCCTCTCCACAAACTCCCTTCTAGCACTGATGACATTACCTCGTTGGGTCATGAAACAACTGCAAGAAAAGAACCAAGCTCAGAGAGCACCAAGGACTCCACAGTCATCATCATTCTTCTCCTCCTTCTCCTCCTCCTCCTTCTCTTCCTCCTCCTTCTCTTCCTCCTCCTCCTCTCCACAAACTCCCTTCTAGCACTGATGACATTACCTCGTTGGGTCATGTAACAACTGCAAGAAAAGAACCAAGCTCAGAGAGCACCAAGGACTCCACAGTTATCATCATTCTTCTTCTCCTCCTCCTCCTCCATCTTGGAGGATCCTTTGGAAGCAGGCTTCAGCTACCTCTGTCATGGTGTCCTTTGGTTGTAACTGTAGGTTCATTTTCGGTTTTTACCTGTGTTTCATTTTTGTTTGGAAGGAAGAGAGGAGAGGAGGGGAGAAGGTGGGGAACGCCAGGTTTTCTTTTTCTTGGCCTGAAAAATTGCTGCAACTGATTTGAGGAACATCTGAAGGGGAGGGAAAAAATATCCCTCCACATTTTTTCCAGACAGAGGTCTGGTGTTGGGCCAAAACGTGACGAGGGATGAGAAATATCAGCTCTGGTGTTTGTGTTTGAAACGAAACATCCATTTCATGCCAGTCGAAAGAAAGGATGGGAAAACCTGAATCCCTCCAGATGTTGCTGGCCTACAATGACCAACATTCCTTCTCATTGAACCACGGCTGCTCAAAGTTGTAGGTCATCTCCAACTGGCAAGGCTCTTCAGGTCCCCAAGTATCTAAATAGAAGGAGGTCAACAGAAGGGACTTCTAAACTTGTGTGGGTCAACGTCTTATGGCCTCCAAAGAGCAGCGCTCTCTAAAATAACACAAGATTTACAATGTGTTGGAAGCTGTGCGTTGCACACACCCAGGGAGGCTATGGAAGCAAGCCTGAGAAGCTGATGAAGATCCAACCCGTGGTTGAACTTCTTTCGTTCTTTCCTTCCATTGTTGGTTAGATAACAAGAGTTACCTTCCTGAGCAACTGGTATCCCATGACTTGTGAATATGGGTGGAAGAGATGAAATATTTTGAAATATTTACATGTGCATACGTTCTCCTCACTTTCCTCCACTATGTTTGTTAGACATATATTTTATCAGTATTTCACAGATTTGCCCAACTGCAGAGGTAATTTTTTTTTTTAAAAAGAGAGGTCTACAAAGCATAACTAAGATCACCCCGTTGTAATTGTTACCCCGAGATAGTGTCAACCTTCATCATCATTGGGCAGGATCTCCTTCACACGATCACAGATGAGAAGTGGCACGCAAGCCATTTGGTGGGCCTGTGGTCTACTCAAAGAAGTCGCCTAGAAAGCTCTCATCCAGCCCTGTGGTTGGAAACCAGCATCTGGAGATGAGCAAAAGTTGTAGAGAACCAACTCAAAGAGACCATGAGTCCTGTTGAGGTCCTCCTCAAAGACCTTGATCACGAAAAGCATCTTGATTTTCAACCATGGGAATTCAGCCACTGAATTGTGGCCAAAGAATTCTTGTTTTCAACCATGGGAGAACTCATGATTTTTAACCAACCATGGGAATTCAGCCACTGAATTGTGGCCAAAGAATTCATATTTTCAACCATGGGAAATCAATCACTGAATTGTGGCTGAAGAATTCTTGTTTTCAAACATGGGAGAACTCATGATTTTCAATCAACCATGGGAATTCAGCCACTGAATTGTGGCTGAAGAATTCATGTTTTCAACCATGGGAGAATTCATGATTTTCAACTATGGGGAATCAACCACTGAATTGTGGCCGAAGAATTCTTGTTTTCAACCGTAGGAGAACTCATGACTTTCAACCATGGGAAATCAACCACTGAATTGTGGCTGAAGAATTCATGTTTGCAACCATGGGTGAACTCATGATTTCCAACCAACCATGGGAATTCAGCCCACTGAACTGTGGCTGAAGAACATGAGTCAGCTTTGGGGTAGACCACAGAGAGGTTAGGTCTGGGCCAAACTCATGCCAGGAAGTGATAAAGTACCAGAAGAGCCACTTGGTTGAGGATTTCAGGTCCCCTAGGGACCTATGACCATCTTCTGAAGATAGGACTAGCGTGCAGTTGGCCATGGCCAACAATACACCATGACCTGATACATCAAAGTACCCAAAGGTGCTGATGAGATATATTTTTTCTCTCCATCCTTTTCTCACCAAAAACATTCGTGGCAGGAGAGGACGAGGTGTCGTTTCCTGACCCATGTACCCATGTATACATAGAGACATCGGTCAACTTTCTTGGGAGGCCAAATGAGAGATGTTTCCTGACCATCCTTCCATCAGGAGGTCATGTTAGGTCTCCAGCAAGGCTAGTTGGCCGGACGATGTGGGTTTTTTCCCCCATCCTGTCTTCTTGCCCAGTTGAACCTTTACAGGGTGGTCTCTGCCTTTGCTGAAATTTGAGGGAGGTGGGTTCAAAAAGAGATGATTTCCGTCCCCTACCCAGAAATTAGGAGGCGAGTGAGGAGAAGTAGGACACCATTTGTCCTGAAATGTCCTAAGAGTAATCACAGAGGGAGAGTGACTTTTAGAACCCACATACACACTCACACATAAGGGGAGCACACAAAGAGAGCAGGGAGACCTCATATTTTCCACCAGTTGATTGCTAACGTCAAGACAAATGATACATGCGCCCACAGAAGCCTCTCTACTAGCGAAATATATATCTACCTATCTGTATAGTAACTCATACTATCAAGCATTCCTTGATATTGATATTACCCTATCGATAGAGGAGAATATTTGTAGCTCAGGGTTGAAAGGAGGAGTCCCGGGGAGGGGTCTCTGGGCTCGGGGGTTTGCTTGCAGATGTTCCGTTGACGCAACTAGGTGACAACATCAGTGCTGGAAGCGAGTGGAGTTAGCAGGGAGGAGAAGGAGGAGGACTGTGGGATCCTCTGTGTTCTCTGAGCTTGGCGGTTTCCTTGCAGACATTTCATGGCTGAACTAGGTAATGTCATCAGTGCTAGAAGGGGGTGGGGTTTGCAGAGATGATGTTACCCTATTGGAGTCATGAAATGTCTTGGAAGAAAACCACCAAGTTCAGAGAGCAATGAAGACCCCCACAGTTGTACTCTTCTTCTTCTTCTTCTTCTTCTTCTTCTTCTTCTTCTTCTTCTTCTTCTTCTTCTTCTTTCTTCTTCTTCTTCTTCTTCTTCTTCTTCTTCTTCTTTCTTCTTCTCCTTCTTCTTCTTTCTTCTTCTTCTCCTTCTCCTTCCTTCTTTTTCTCTCTTTCTCCTTTTCATCTATCTCTTCTCCCTGCTCCTTCTTTTCCTCCTCCTCATCTATCTCTCCTCCTCTTCTCCTCCTCCTCCTTCCTGCAAACCCTACTCCCTTCTAGTGCTGATGACATTACCTAGTTGGGTCATGGGACGTCTGCAAGATAACCACCCAGCCCAGAGAGCACCAAGGGCCTCCTGTTACCCTATTGTATCATTTTTTAAAATTCCTGTTCATACTTAAGATGGTTACTGTTGAGCTTTTCAGTTACAACACTTGTGTTCCACCTCCGATGCGTTACCAACCTCCCATAACTGCAAATGTTTTCACAAGGCTTTTACTGGTCTACTGTATAAAATAAAAAAAAAGGAAGAGAAAGGGACAAGAGAAAGGAAAAAGGAGATAGGCAAAGCGAAAAAAAAGAAAACACAGTTTAAATCTTACATCTGTACCTCACGCCTGTAAAGTTTGCTGCTCCGGTTTTATTTTGGGGGGGGGGGTTTCCACTCCCCCCCTTTTAAAAAGAAAATGAAAAGAAATTTTTTTTTGTTGCTGCATTCATTTGTTTTTAACAAATCTAATTTAAATCTTCAAGCAATATATAAAGATGTAAATAGTAAAAAAGAAAAAAAAAGCTTATTTATTAAGATGGTCATTTTTAAAAATTATATTTACACAACGGTTCATCTAATTTATTATTATAATTATTGTTATTGTTGTTTTAGTACAGATTCCAGGGCGGGGCGGGGAGGTTTGATTTCCCCAGGTCTTCTGTTTTTCTGTTCAAAGTTTGTCTTTCTAAGTTTCTAATCTGGCATTTTTAAAATAAGTTCCTCCCCTCCTACCCCCCCCTATTTTTTAAAGCAACTGGCTATTATTATTTTTTTGATTTATTAAATTTAATACTGTCGATATACATGGAAACTATTTTTTTCCCATTGTCTCTTCCTGTATGTTAAAATTCTATATTATATAAATATAATACCTTGTATGCACCGATATCCAACAGTGTGGTTTTTGTATATTAACGTCCTACGCGTCATTCAACTCACCTTGATGGATTTTCTTTTCCCGGAGACAAAGATGACTCCAACAGAGTGATATACACATGCATTAAAAGAAAAATATCTGAACTGGACATTCATTCTTTATTATTATTATTATTGTTGTTGTTGTTGTTGTTGTTGTTATTAATACAATCTTTGGTTTATTTTGGCTCCTTGCAATGAGTTGAGACGAAACAATTATGAGCTGGACATGGAGAACTAAAGGGCTGGGATGTGACCCATGGGCTTCAGAATGCCCAGATCTGATATAGGATCTCCTGCTTGAGCAAGGGGTCAGACTAGAAGACCTCGAAGGTCCCTTCCAACCCTATCAATAGTAGTAACTGGGAGAGGGATCTTGGAGTCTTCTACAAATTTGCCTTGCACAAGAAGGAACTTTTAATCACGTATGAAAAAAGTAACACACACACACACACACACACACACACACACACAAATGTCTTAACTTATCAAGACGCAACCTTATTAGCGTAATTTCCATTGGCGGAGGGGGAAATATGTTTGGCAAGATGGACAGAGACAAAAATATCCGAAGGGAATGGAAAGGAAACACCTATCTGTTGGAAATGCAACCAGCAACACAGAACATACTACCCTATGTGGTGGACGTGCACATCTGTGAAAAAATATTGGAAAAAAAATAAAATAAAAGATTGGCTGGAGATCACCATTGAACTAAAACTGGAATGATTTCTGTTAGGAATTATAAAAGGAAATTATGAAAAAAATTATGGAAATTATGGAAGTTTTGATGTCTACTCTTGGCATGAGAAAAAAAATGATGATGTTTCCTTGCAGGTGCTACTTAGCAACAGCCCTTAGACTTATATACCACTTTTCAGTGCTTTATAGCCCTCTCTAAGCGGTTTACAGAATCAGCCTCTTGTCCCCAACAATCTGGGTCCTCATTTGACCCACCTTGGAAGGACGGAAGGCTGAGTCCACCTTGAGCCGGTCAGAATCAAGCTGACAGTGGGCAGAGTTAGCCTGCAATACTGCATTCCAACCACTGCGACACCACGATCCTTCCTTCCTTCCCTCCCTCCCTCCCTCCTTCCTTCCTTCCTTCCTTCCTTCCTTCCTTCCTTCCTTCCTTCGCAATAGCCCTTAGATTTATATACCACTTTTCAGTGCTTTTCAGCTCTCTCTAAGTGGTTTACAGAGTCAGCCTCTTGCCCCCCAACAATCTGGGGCCTCATTTTACCCACCTCGGAAAGATGAAGGCTCAATCAACTTTGAGCCAGTCAGGATTGAACTGCTGACAGTTGGCAGTGTTAGCTGGCAATACGGCATTCTAACCCCTGTGCCACCGTGGCTTAGATAGATGGGTAGATGGAGAGATGAATAGACAGACAAAAGGGCAAACAGACAGACAGGGCAATAGCACAGACTTATATACCGCTTCACTGTGCTTTACAGCCCTTTAAGCGGTTTTACAGATCATCATGATACCCCCAGCAATCTGGGTCCTCATTTTACCCACCTTGGAAGGACGGAAGGCTGAGTCCACTTTGAGCTGGTCAGGATCAAACTGTTGGCAGTGGGCAGAGTCAGCCTGCAAAACTGCATTCTTACCACTGCACACGAAGGAAGGAAGGGAGGGAGGAAGAGCAATAGCAATAGCACAGACTTGTATACCGCTTCACAGTGCTTTTACAGCCCTCTCTAAGTGGTTCACAGAGTCACCCTCTTGCCCCCAACAATTTGGGTCCTCATTTTACCCACCTCGGAAGGACAGAAGACTGAGTCAACTTTGAGCCTGGTGAGATTCGAACTGCCAAATTGCAGGCAGCCAGCAGAAATAGCCTGCAGTACTGCACTCTACCCACTGCACCACTATGGCTACTTAGCTTTTGAAGCACTTGTGAGATTGTGGTAAAACATGACTCATATTTATGACACGTTGCAGTGTCCTGGGGTCACATGATCCCCTTTTGTGACCTTCTGACAAGCAACGTCGATGAAGAAGCCAGACTGGGACAGACATGGGAGCAAGGTCAGCCAATGAATAGGCATAACAAGCAAGTCAGCCAGCCAATGGGAGCTTAAACAGATCTGAGTCTTTGCAGAGAATTGAAACAGAAACTTAAGCAGTCTGCTGCTCTGAGAAGTAAACTAGCTGCCTATCTGGGCTTGTCTGCTGAAATGAAGCTAATTGCTTGTGTTTGCCTGTAACTCTCCGGCCTTGTGTTTACTTGGAAGAACCACCTGTTGGTATTGTACATTTATTCATCTATTCCTATGTATATAAAGAAGTTAATGAATCCTGCTGTATCAGTTATCCATGTGTGCTTTCTGGATTTGAATTTATGCAACAAACTCTGACAGTTTCCTAAAACAACTCCATTTTTGACAAATCTAATGTACGGCGTGAACATACACCAAGAATATCCAGGTTGCAGAAGGAAGAACTAGATAAGAGTTGATTTCTCCATCCCAAGTGTTAAAAACAGATTTCTCACCTCCTTCAATATGATTTGAGTCTGAATGGAGATCAACAGATTGTATCTTACCCGTGTCTTCTTCTGTCCTTCAATGGGGAACTTGGACCATAATGGAGAGGAACGATTGATGAGGAAGACGCTTGGGTGGGTCCAAACTTCTGCCCATTTTTTTTCCAATTAAAACAGAGATGTCATTGTCCTCTCCAGCCCCCTAATTTTGCCATACCAATACCGGAAGCAATATCTTTAGCATTTCAAACAACATTTAGAAGCATATATAATTTTAGAGTTTCTCAATAAAAGGTTAAATCATGGAGACTGGACCAAAGTTGGTTTAATTGGAGGCATTCTGTCACTCATCCAAGTAACTCCCATCACTCAAAATTTAAAAAAAAATACAATATTGGAAAAGTGAAGAGATTCTTATTGATGAGGTGGTGATTAGGAAAATATTAGAATGTGCAGAAATGAATAGATTAACGTTAGCAATTAAGGAGAAAGAGCAAACTGTTTTTATAATATGATATGGAAAGTGTTTTACCAATGATTAGAGAATTAAAAAAGGAAATTGGAAATAAAAGAAGGCGGCAAAAAGAATAGTGAATCTATCGATAGAGATAAGAATAAAATGACAATTGTTAGTATGAGTATGATGAGAATAACTATATTTACTGTTATTGTATTTTTAATTAGAAGATAAGTTTAGAAGGAAATGAAGAGCTTTACCCTGTTTAACTGTTCAATGTATTATAATCTGTGGAAGGATTGTCAAACTCTTTACTAAGGCTGCATTACTATTACTATTAATCTTCCCATTGTTCCTATCACCCATCTCCTCTCAATTATAACTGCAGGACTGTAACTTTGTTGCTTGTATCCTTACAATTTATATTGATTGTTTCCTAGTATGATTTGATTGCTTATTTGTACCCTATGACGATCATTAAGTGTTGTACCTTATAATTCATGATGAATGTATCTTTTATGTACATTGAGAGCATAGGCACCAAAGACAAATTCCTTGTGTGTCCAATCACACTTGGCCAATAAATAATTCTATTCTGTTCTACTCTATTCTGTTCTCTATTTTATTCTATTCTATTCCCTACTCAACTCTACTCTACCCTACCCTACTCTTATTCTACTCTACTCTACTGTTCTATTCTCTATTCTATTCTATTTTCTATTCTATTCCCTATTCTATTCTACTCTACTCTACCCTACTCTAATTCTACTCTGTTCTGTTCTCTATTCTATTTTCTATTCTATTCCATATTCTATTCTACTCTACCCTACTCTAATTCTACTCTACTCTGTTCTGTTCTCTATTCTATTCCATATTCTATTCTACCCTACCCTACTCTACCCTACTCTAATTCTACTCTACTCTGTTCTGTTCTCGATTCTATTCTATTCCCTATTCTATTCTACTCTACCCTACTCTAATTCTACTCTACTCTGTTCTGTTCTCTATTCTATTCTATTCTATTCCATATTCTATTCTACTCTACTCTAATTCTACTCTACTCTGTTCTGTTCTCTATTCTATTCTATTTTCTATTCTATTCCATATTCTATTCTACCCTACTCTACCCTACTCTAATTCTACTCTACTCTGTTCTGTTCTCGATTCTATTCTATTCCCTATTCTATTCTACTCTACCCTACTCTAATTCTACTCTGTTCTGTTCTCTATTCTATTCTATTTTCTATTCTATTCCATATTCTATTCTACTCTACTCTACCCTACTCTAATTCTACTCTACTCTGTTCTGTTCTCGATTCTATTCTATTCTCTATTCTATTCTACTCTACCCTACTCTAATTCTACTCTGTTCTGTTCTCTATTCTATTCTATTTTCTATTCTATTCCATATTCTATTCTACTCTACTCTACCCTACTCTAATTCTACTCTACTCTGTTCTGTTCTCTATTCTATTCTATTCTATTTTCTATTCTATTCCCTATTCTATTCTACTCTACTCTACCCTAGTCTAATTCTACTCTACTCTGTTCTGTTCTCGATTCTATTCTATTCTATTTTCTATTCTATTCCATATTCTACCCTACTCTACCCCACCCTACCCTACCCTACCCTACCCTACCCTACCCTACCCCAATTCTATTCTATTCCATTCTATTCTATTTTACACAGACGTACTGCTCAAGAAAAGATGGAATGTTTATATTTTTTAAAATTGAAAAATAAATAAAAAACTTTATTTTAAAAAATAATAATTTTAGAGTTTTCCATATTTCTCCCAGTGGTAACCATATGTCGTTTCACCTGCAAGTGGATCTTAACTTCCATTTCTGACTTAAAGGACCAGGCGATACCGATGAAGAATGATTCTGCCAGATAACACTGTAAGGATCAGCAAAAGATCCAGTTTAACTGGAACACAGACAAGCAATCTGGAAAAGAGATCTGATATTTCTAGGGCACTCATATCCAACTGGACCAAACTGAATTAGATCCAGATATTTAGAAGCGTGCCCAGGCTCACAATAGCTTGTTCCACACCGATCTGAATCAGTTTTGACGGGTGAAAAAGCCACAAAGGCATTCATTTGTAAATCTAGGAACGGGTAGAATTGAAGTGCACGCGAGATCAAAGTATAAACAGGTAATCCTTGACTTAAAAGGGAAAGGTTCCCCTCGTACATTTGTGTTAGTCGTTCCTGACTCTAGGGGGCGTGCTCACCTCCGTTTCAAAGCTGAAAAATCAGCACTGGCCGAAGACGTCTCCGTGGTCATGTGGCCGGCAGGATTCAACGCCGAAGGCGCACAGAACGCTGTTCCTTTCCCACCAAAGGTGGTCCCTATTTTTCTACTTGCATTTTTTACCTGCTTTTGAACTGCTAGGTTGGCAGAAGCTGGGACGAGTCACGGGAGCTCCCTCCGTTACGCGGCGCTGGAGATTCTGTCAGAAATGGATGTAGGGTCTTCTATTTTGGAGGGGGTTGGACTAGATGACCTACAAGGTCCCGCCCAACTCAGAATAGATTGATTGATGCAATCTAGAAATGAGGAGGAATTGCCTGACAGTGAGAACAATCAACCCATGGAACAGAAGTTGCCTTCAGAAGTTGTGGGAGCTTCATCCCTGGAAGAGACTGGACTGCCCATCGGTTATAAATGGTGTAGGGTCTTGTGCTTGGGAGGCGGGTTGGACTAGATGACCTACAAGATCCCTTCCAACTAGGTTATGAAAGGGGGAGGGTGGGAGAAGGAACCTGAGCGAAGTTCAAGGGGCCATAAAGGAAGCAGGTGTATTTTGGGGCGAAGGGAGAAGATTTTCTGACGTGACTCCCCCCCCTCAAAAAAAATGAGAGGCAGGCCAGAAAGTTGGAAGTAAATATGAATGTTTTAATGCACAGAACAACCTGTCAGGATATGGTAGTGGCAATCACCCAAGGAACCTTTGTGTTTTTGGACACTTGATGTTTCATTCGTGCCACTCTTCTCGTCATGGCCCGCTAGCAAAGTTCTCTCTCCAGTTTGCAGCGAACTTCTCAGTGGCTACTTCAAGGATGTGGGTCCTTCTGATTTCCGGCTTAAAATTCTCACGATACCCAAGCCTTAGTCCCTCGGAGCCAAAATCTAAGGTGAGCCAGCCACTGTTCCCCCTCCCACGTACAGCTGAAAATGGCTGCGCCCACCACTTGTGGGTGGTCCCCACCCCAGCCCACCCTGATGCGCCGTCTCCCTCCATCTCCATCCATTCTGGAGCCCAGGACGAGAGATTTGCGTTGGGAGAGAAAGACGTTGGGGAAAAGCCATGGCCTTCGTTGAATTGTTTTAATTTCCCCCGTCCCCTTGGATGGAGCGGAACGATGGACTTCCTTTCTTAAATAATAATTATTTTTCTTTAATTAAAAAGGGGGAGAGAGAGAGAGAACCTAAGGAAAAGGGAGGAGGGAGGGAATCTAGTTGGCCCCCTCGGATGGCTGTGTGGTTTCCCGAGCTGATCTCCCTTCCGTTGAATGGATAGGTTGCCACATGTCCTTGCTTTTGAGCCAAAGGGGAGCGCCTCTGCCCCGTCGTGCCTCGGTTGGCCGGCCCGTTTTTTGTTTTTGTTTTCACCGTCCCTTGGAGTCGCCGTACATGTTCCGCAGGAGAGAGATCATCTTCTCTTCGCAGCTGATTTTGGTGTCCTTCAGGACATTGTAACACACCATGCCAGGGGAGCGCTCCTCCTCACTGCGACAGAACAAGTAGGGCATAGTGTCAGTTCGGCTCTGGATGTAGGCGCTGCGTAGCAAGTTTGAGCAGTGGTTGCTGACTTTCTCCAGCCGGCGTAGGATGAGATGTGCTTTTCTGGAAGGGGAGAGGGGAGGGGGGGGAGGAAGGAGAAAAACCATCTTTGAGGCTCCGAGGAAGGCGAAGAGGAAGAGGAGGAAGAGAAACAGGCATTTTTAGTTGCTGTTATGGTGCAGGAGAAGCAGATTGGTCCATGGTAGCCAAATGATCAAATTCAAAGGGAGGGGAGTTTGTGGAGAGGAGGAGAGGAAAGAAGAGGGGGAGGAGGAGGAGGAAGAAGAAGAGGAAGAGGATGAGGAAGAAGAGGAAGAAGAGGAAGAGGAGGAGGAGCAGGAGCAGGAGGAAGAAGAAGAAGAAGAAGAAGAAGAAGAAGAAGAAGAAGAAGAAGAAGAAGAAGAAGAAGAAGAAGAAGAAGAAGAAGAAGAAGAAGAAGAAGAGCAAATCAGCTCTATCCTTCTTCTCCAACCTGGAAAAGAGGAGGAGGAACAGAAACAAGAGGAAGAGGAAGAAGAGGCAGAGAAGGAAGAAAAGAAGAGGAGGAGGAGCAGGAGAAAGAGGAAAAGGAAGAGGAGGAGGAGCAGGAGAAAGAGGAAAAGGAAGAGGAGGAGGAGAAATGGGCATTTTAGTCACTGTTATGGTGCAGGAGAAGCAGATTGGTCCATGGTAGCAAAACGATCAAATTCAAAGGGAGGGGAGTTTGTGGAGAGGAGGAGGGGGAAGAAGAGGGGGAGGAGGAGGAGGAAGAGGAAGAGGAAAAGGAGGAGCAGGAGGAAGAAGAAGAAGAAGAAGAAGAAGAAGAAGAAGAAGAAGAAGAAGAAGAAGAAGAAGAAGAAGAAGAAGAAGAAAACTGTTGAGTCTGTGATGCTCTCCTAGCTTAGTAGTTTTCTTGTAGACATTTCATGACCCAGCTAGGTACATCATCAATTCTAGAAGGGTGCAGGCTTGTAGGGAGGAGGATGAAGAGGAGGAAGGCTGTGGGTTCCTTGATGATCTGTATGGTGGTTTTCCTGCAGATGTTTCATGATCCAACTAAAATCAGTGCATAAAACATCTGCCAGAAAACCACCCAGCTTACCCAGCATTGTGGAGGTCACCCAGAATTACTGGAGCTTTGGGGCAGCTCCACCGAATCCCTCTTCCAAAATACAGTAGGATTAAAACGAGTTGAAAGCCGTGGCCTTCAAATACCTTCTCTCCAGCTGGATTTCAACACAATGACATTTTTTGAATTACGAGCCATCTCACCCGGACGCAGCTCTTTGAACCAGTCTGCTCCCCTCGACTCTGATGATAGCCTTGGGTGTGGCACATGGGAACGAGGCATCAGCCAGCTGGCTGGGGGAAGCCGCAGCAAAATTAGCCTCTTCCAAGTCAGGATAAATCTGCAGGGAAGGTATAGGCGGAGCGACAAATCCCCTCTTGGCCAGGAAGAGATTATGGCGAGCTCTTCAGGCCGAGCTGCCGAAGTGAGTCACTTGTGTGAAAAGGTTAATGAAGTCATGTCTAAAGGGTAGACTTATCTTTGGCTGACATCTTCCCCTGCGGAAGGAGGGGGAGGAGGAGGACAAAGGAGAGGGAAGGCTGGGAAGAGGAAGTTGTAGGGAAGGTGGTGGTGGGGAGTAGTGGGGAGAGGTACCTCCCAAGGCAGGCCAGGAGATAAATCCGCAGGGCAGATAGTTTGACGACATAAATCAGCGGCTGGGTCCTTCTCCAAGCACTCCCAACGGAGGAGTTTGGACTTTGGTCCAAATCTGGAGATGAAATTGGCTGGGAAAGTGGGAAATTTGGGGGGGAAATGGACAGGCCATTAATGAAGTCGTTAAAAAAGGCAGGTCGGGGGAAGGAAGGTCGTAAGAGGGAGTTGCCCAGTTAGCCTTCTGCTCTGCCAACTCCTAGCGGCTTCCTCCCACGCAGGGCCACCTCTGTTCTTCTACCTTGTTCATTGGGAGGCAACCAGATGATGTGATGGATGGAGGGAGGGTTAGGCGATCCAGGGCTCCCCGTTGGCCCTGAAATGAACGAGGGGATGGGAGACAAAGCCAAACGGGAATAAAGTTTAGAATTAGGGAGCAGGTGGCCAGAAAGAACTTCGCAAGGTTGGCAACCAGCCAAAGACTTCTTCTTGGTTTTCTTGGAAGACATTTGGCTTCTCCTTGATTAGTTAGTTCTAACTAACTGAAGAAGCTTCTTGAAGTGAAAAGTTTTCAAAGGGGGGGGGGGAGAACAACTAAAGGAAGTCCAGTTGTCTTTTGGGGAAAAGCACCTATGGGACAAAAGAGGGACTTGATCTCTCAGAACTAAAAAAATAATAATTACAAGATATCACAACAAGGAGGAGGAGGAGGAGGAGGAAGAGGAGAGGGGAGAACTGTGGGGTGATTGGTGCTCTGAGCTTGGTGAGTTAGTTGCAGACATTTCATTATCCAGCTAGGTAACATCATCAGTGCTAAAAGGGAATGGATGAGAGGAGGAGGAGGAGGAGGAGGAGGAGGAGAAGGAGGAGGAGGAGAAGGAGGAGGAGGAGGAGGAGGAAGAGGAGGAGGAGGAGGACTGTGAGATGCTAGGAACTCTGAGCTTTGTGAGTTTCTTGCGGACATTTCATTACCCAAATAGGTAACATCATCAGTGCTAAAAAGGAATGGGTTGAGTGGAGTGGATGAGAAGAGGAGGAGGAGAAGAAGGAGGAGGAGGAGGAGGAGGAGGAAGAGGAGGAGGTGGAGGACTGTGAGATGCTAGGAACTCTGAACTTTGTGAGTTTCTTGCGGACATTTCATTATCCAGCTAGGTAACATCATCAGTGCTAAAAAGGAATGGGTTTAGTGGAGTGGATGAGAAGAGGAGGAGCAGGAGGAGGAAGAGGAAGAAAAGGAGGAAAGGGGGGATGACTGTGGGGTGCTTAAGGATCTGAGCTTGGGGAATTTCTTGCAGACATTTCATGACCCGACTAGGTAACATCATCAGTTCTAAAAGGGAATGAGTTTAATGGAGAGGAGGAGCAGGAGGAGGAAGAGGAAGAAAAGGAGGAAAAGGGGGATGACTGAGAGGTGATTGGCACTCTGAGCTTTGTGAGTTTCTTGCAGACATTTCATTACCCAACTAGGTAACACACACACACACACACACACACTTTATTTGTCATTGTACACTCACACATACAATGAAATTCACGTCACACCCAGAGACCAGTCGCAACACTCATAACAGTCCCCAAAACACCACACCCAACCTCCCCCCAAAATGATGATGATGTACCCTTAGTTGGAGAATGAAACATCTGCCAGAAGAAGACAACCCAACTCCAGAGGGAAGGGGTTTTCTGAAACACCCCAACCCCCCACAAGCGATTCGAATTCCCGATCCATTGTGAGGGGTGGAAAGGCCAGAAGCTCACTTACCCCGGTTGGCGGGTTAGCTAGTCCTAATAACGGCAAGGGAGAGAGCAGGAATCCGGACGCGGCGAAAAGGATTACCTGGGCCCGAGCTCATCTTCGCTACGCCAGACGAAGTCCCCGAATTTCTCATAGTGGGAGTTGTAGTGATGCTGGACCCGGGAGAGCATGGAGGCGGAGACTTCCATCAGGGTGTTGTAGGCCGTTTGCTGCTCCTTCCCGCTGGTGTAGCCGTTGTACAAGTTGTAGATCTTATCGGCTACCTCTGGAAAGCAAGAGGGAAAAAAAGCTGATGGAGCAGAACCTCGCACCCCGGCCCAGTTTTCCTTCCACGGTTCTCCAAAGAGGACAGGAGGAGAAGCAAGGGATGAGAAAGAATCAGAATAGAGCGGGAAGGAACTCCAGAGGTCCTCTAGTCTAGCCCCTATACCAGTGACGGTTCAGCTTTTTGGTGCCAAGTGCCCCAATCTCCAAAATGCGATGGGAGTGCCACCTGTGCATACGCCCCGCCCTGGCGGGCACATTCCCTGCCCATGCGCCCTGAGCCCTCACGCATGCACCCTGCCCCACCGGCCCCCATTTTTAAAAAAAACAGTTTTTATTAAACATTTTAATCTTTAAAAACAGGAAGAAAAACACAACAAGAAAACAACCAAAAGCGAAACATACAGACCAATATAAAGTAAATTATTCAGCCTTCTGTATCGGATTTCGTGTTTAGCCTTTATAATTCTCCATTCTGTATTGCCTTCCGGTTGATGACAACAATAATATGACAAGAGTAGTGCTAACACTTATAATAATATTGATTATTCATATCACCATGATATTTACATTCTCTATTTTCTGTTTTGGCTTCTGTTTTCTAGCCACTTATACATTTTATTCCATATTTTATAGAAATCAGGTTCTTCTCTTTCTTTTAGTTCTATTGTCATTTTGTCTCCGGCCCCTAGTTTGGCTTCCAGATTGGTTTTTCAGGCCTCCTTTTATTACATTCAATACAATAGCAGAGTTGGAAGGGACCTTGGAGGTCTTCTAGTCCAACCCCCTGCCTAGGAAGGAAACCCTATACCGTTTCAGACAAATGGCTATCCAACATCTTCTTAAAGACTTCCAGTGTTGGGGCATTCACGACTTCTGGAGGCAAGTTGTTCCACTGATTAATTGTTCTCACTGTCAGGAAATTTCTCCTCAGTTCTAAGTTGCTTCTCTCCGTGATGAGTTTCCACCCATTGCTTCTTGTTCTGCCCTCGGGTGCCTTGGAGAATAGTTTGACTCCCGCTTCTTTGGGGCAGCCCCTGAGATATTGGGACACTGCTATCATGTCTCCCCTAATCCTTCTTTTCATTAAACTAGCCATGCCCAGTTCCTGCAACCGTTCTTCATATGTTTTAGTCTCCAGTCCCCTAATCCTCTTTGTTGCTCTTCTCTGCACACCTTCTAGAATCTCAATGTCTTTTCTACATCATGGTGACCAAAACTGAATGCAGGATTCCAAGTGTGGCCTTATAAAGTGTAAAGAATAAAGTATTCTCGTCTGTCTGTCCAGTCTATTCCTAAAAACTTTCAGTGACAGAGAACCCACAATGACTGAAGGCAAGCCATTCCACTGACTACAGTAGAATAATAGAGCCGGAAAGACTTTGGAGCAGAGGTGGGTTGTTCCCAGTTCAGCTCAAATTAAGACACAGTTGGTAGCATTCAAAGAAAACGTGTACAAAATATTCTATTGTTTGCATTTACCACCAATGAGATTGGCCAAAATGTATCCAAATATGAATCCGACCTGCTGGAAGTACAGGGACTTTCTATCATATATGGTGGACCTGTCCAGAAACTCAAAAATATTGAATGAAAATTTGGAAATGGATACACCAAATTACAGAGGAAGAAATAGAATACAAACAGGAACTCTTTCCGCTGGGAATAACCAAGGGGAAATATAGAAAGAAAATTAAATACATACTAATACACCTGTTTAACTACAGCTCGAGTAATGTTTGCCCAATGTTGGAAACAAAGAAATATTACCCCAGATGAGTTAGTGATTCAGAAAATTTTAGATTGCGCAGAAATGGACAAGTTAACATTAAGATTAAAGAACAAAGAAGAGTCTGAATACTATGAATATTTGGGATAACTGCAGTGGTGGGATTCAGCCAATTCGCACTTATTCGGGAGAACCAGTTGGTAACTTTCTAAGCAGTTCGGAGAACCAGTTGTTGGAATAAATCTTTTGTTTTTTCCCCACTTTACAGGGCTAATCCTGTAAGGAAGGAAACATTCTGGTGTTGTTTCTAGGATAATCTTTATTGTCCTGCCTCTCCAGGTAACTCTTATTACCATTGTAACAACTAAGGTGAAGTGCCCATCGACCTGAGTGACATTGACTTGGCCATGCCCACATGATCACTTGACTACCAAGCCCCACCTACCCAGCTGATCATTAGGGCAGAGAACTGTTTGTTAAATTATTTGAATCCCACCACTGGATAACTGGTATAAATGGTTGCATAACAGGAATAAAGTTAATTCAGCCGAGAAACAATAGAGAAATGTATAGAATTGTAGATGAATGTATATAAATATAGAAGCGATATAAGATTGATAGATACAGGTGTGATGACATAACAGTGTTAGTGTGATGATTGCAAGATGTTATAGAGGGGGGAAAACAATAAAAAAAATCTGCTTAAAATAAAAGACAACAGTTGAGAGCCTTTTGTCACGAGAACTAAACTTTTTACCTTCTGCTTTGGTGTCGTCCACCAATGGGCAAGCGGTTCTCAGCGTGATGGTACTTAATTCGGAGTGCCTCCCACGGGTGTCTACAGCATAGAGGGTAAATCTGAAAAGGAAGACATGCATTAGGGTAAATGGGAGGAATAGTGTTTGAGTGACACTTCCCTTCTTTTTTTTCAATCTATTTTTTTTTAAAACGTAAAAATAAAAAATAAAATAAAAAAAAAGATCTCATCCATTACATACGTTACACTTGGTTACAAGTGTTTTTGCATCCATATTCTCAAATACATTTGCAATCACAGATTTTTCATCTCGTATAACTAAATACCTCACTTTCATTGTACAATGTATATTCAATTACAATTAATATTATTATTATTTTTTCAATAAACCTAATTCCCTTACATTCTTGATTGTCTATTTAATAACAGTATACCTTTATATAAAAGAGCCGAGGTGGCGCAGTGATTAGGGTGCAGTACTGCAGGCCACTTCAGCTGACTGTTATCTGCAGTTCAGCGGTTCAAATCTCACCGGCTCAAGGTTGACTCAGCCTTCCATCCTTCCGAGGCGGGTGAAATGAGGACCCAGACTGTGGGGGCAATATGCTGACTCTGTAAACTGCTTAGAGAGGGCTGAAAGCCCTATGAAGCGGTATATAAGTCAAATAAATAAATAAATAAATAAATAAATAAATAAATAAATAAATAAATGAATGAATGAATGAATGAATGAATGAATGAATGAATGAATGAATGAATGAATGAATGAATAAATAAAATTACAGATCCCAATGTGAAAGAGATTTACCAACCATTTATATTTGTAGATTACTGTTTTAAATTATGTATAATCCCACCAATCATCTATAGGGTATGCTTATATTCATTATTGTCCTTGTATATCATACATTCAAACAAAGATGTTATTCCTTCATTTTTCAACAAGGTATTCTAAATAGTCATTTCATATATATTTATCAGCATAAATATAACAAATATATATATATATATATATATATATATATATATATATATATATGTATATATATATATATATGTATGTATGTATATATATACATACATACACACACACACACACACACACACACACACACACACACACCAATTTTTAATTACTTCCTTATTAAAAATATTTATCAACAACATGATATCTTTGTAATATATCCTTAGGGTTATACATTATATCACCAATCCTCTATACATAAATTCATTGTTATCCTTATCCATTTTAAAACAAAAAGTTCTAAAGCAGCTAATTCATATATATATCATTCCCTTCTTGAGGGCTCTTCCAGGAGCATGCAAAGAAAGAGGTTTTGTTCAGACAAGATATATAAACATGGAAGGTTATGATTTGAGTTTTACGTTGCTCCTTCCTTAAAGTCCTTGACCACTGCTCCGAAAGGAAAGGGCGGGGAACAAATCTAATGCATAAAAATAAGGAGGGGAAGAGAGAGAGAGACCAAGCATGCTTAGGAAAAATGGGGTTAAAAAAATACAAGGTCTGGCTGGAGAGAATTGAGGGCAGAAATCAATTTTTAGGCTTTCTTCCAACTTGTTTTCCTGGGGATAATATCTATCCGTCTGTCCGTCCGTCCATCCACCAACCCCCTTTTTCTTCCATCTGATGTAGAGCAATGGAGAGAAATGTGAGGGGAGAGGAGGAGAAAGAGAAAGAGGAGGAGGAGGAGGAGATAGATGAGAAGCAGAAAGAGAAAAAGGAGAGGGAGGAGGAAAGGGAGAAGGAGAAAGAGAAGGAGGAGTGGGGAGGAGATAGATGAGAAGGAAAGGGTGTGGTAGATGAGAAGCAGAAGTAGAAAGAGAAAAATGGAAAGGGAGTAGAAGAGGGAGAAGGAGGAGAGAGATGAGGAGGAGGAAGAGAAAAAGGAGGGAGGAGATAGATGAGAGAGAGAAAAAAGGAGGAGAGAGAGGAAAGGATAGATGAGAAGCAGAAGTAGAAAGAGAAAAACAGAGAGGGAGTAGGAGAGGGAGAAGGAGGATAGATAGATGAGAAGGAGAAGGAAAAGAAGAAGGAGGGAGAAGAGATAGATGAGAGAGAAAAAGGAGAGGGAGGAGGGGATAGATGAGAAGCAGAAGTAGAAAGAGAAAAAAGGAGAGGGAGTAGGAGAGGGAGAAGGAGGAGAGATAGATGAGGAGGAGGAAAAGAAGAAGGAGGAAGAGGAGATAGATGAGAGAGAAAAAGGAGGAGAGGGAGGAGGGGATAGATGAGAAGCAGAAGTAGAAAGAGAAAAACGGAGAGGGAGTAGGAGAGGGAGAAGGAGGAGAGATAGATGAGGAGGAAAAGAAGAAGGAGGGAGAGGAGATAGATGAGAAAGAAAAAGAAGGAGGGGAGGAAGGAGGAGATAGATGAGAAGCAGAAGGAGAAAAGGAAGAAGGAGAGGGAGAAGGAGTAAACAGATGAGAAGGAGGAGGAAAAGAAGGAGGGAGAGGAGATAGATGAGAAGGAGAAAAAGAAAGAGGAACAGAAGGAGAGGGAGGAGGAGGAGGAGGAGGAGGAGGAGGAGGAGGAGGAGGAGGAGGAGGAGGAGGAGGAGGAGGAGGAGGAGGAGGAGGAGGAGGAGGAGGAAAACCCAGCTCCTAAATCATTGTAGGTTTTCTAAGCAGAAGGATAAGGGCCGAAAACCCAGACTATTCATTTAGGGCTGGAAGAATCCGGATGGGCAAAACAGGGAGAAGGCCTGGAGGCCAGTTCCTTTCTCCAACCTTTTGGGCCAAAGGATGCCACGGGTCCTCCTTAAATCAGCAGCCTTGCCTAGAATCACCCCATCCCGCTTTCATCTAGGCTTCCAGGAATCCCGAACGAGAGAGGTCCTTCCTCCGCGAGGGAGAAGAAGATCCAAGATTGCAGCTTCTATTCCCCCCCCACCCCACCCCCCCGGCAAGAGAAGTGACTCCCAGAAACTTTGAAGAATGTGCAAAATACTTCCTCCGGGAGGAAGTTATGGAAGAGATGTTGGGAACAGAAGCCAACTTCTGCCCTTCTCTTTTTTTTTTTTCTTTTTTCCTTTAGCCATTGATGTGGGTAGCAAAACCTGCTTTTCCTTTCCTTTCTCTCCCCAAAACAAAAGGAAAGAGACAAACAAGAAAACCACTGCTTGGCCTACAGATGGGCCAGAGAACCAAAAGAGAAAAAGGACGACACTTGTTGATCAAAGTTTGTCTGCACAGGTTCTGTTTTCCCAGACAAGTTGAAAATAAAGAGAGAACAGCTGCCCAGATGCAACATTTCCACCTGTTAACCTGGATATATAACCTAGGGAACATTTTATTTATGCTCTACTCTAACATTCTCTCTCCCTCTCCTCTCCTCCTTCTTCTTCTCTCTCTCCTCCTCCTCCTCCCTTTCTCCCTCTCCTCTCTCTCTCTTTTCTTTTCTCTCTTCTCTCTCTCTCTGTCTCTCAATTTCTCTCTCACATTTTCTCTCTCTCCCTCCCTCCCCCTTTTCTCTCTCCTATCTTCTCTTTCTCACTTTTCTCTCTTCTCTCTTTCTCTGTCTCTCAATTTCTCTCTCTCTCCTTCCCTCTCCTCTCTTCTCTCTTTCCCCTTTCTCTCTTCTCTCTCTCACACACTTTCTCTCCCTCCCTCCCTCCATCCCTCCCCCCTTTCGCTCTCTCCTCTCCTCTCTCTCCCTTTTCTCTCCTTTCTCTGTCTCTCAATTTCTCTCTCTCTCTCTCCTTCCCTCTCCCTCTCCTCTCTTCTCTCTTTCCCTTTTCACCCTTCTCTCTCTCTCACTTTCTCTCTCTCCCTCCCTCCCTCTTTTCTCTCTCCTCTCTTCTCTCTCTCTCTCTCTTTTCTCTCTCCTCTCTCTCTCTTTGTCTCACAGTTTCACTGTCTCTCTTCCCCCCTCTGTCCATCTCTCTTTTCTCTCTCCCTCTTTCCCTCTCTCTTGGGTTCTCTGTCTCTCCTTTTCTCTTACTCCCTCTTTTCCCTGTTTTTTCTCTCCTCTCCCTCCCTCCCTCTCTCTCCCCCCCATCTTGTTTCTGTCTGTGTTTGTATGTGCACAAGAGAGAAAATTGTGCAATCTCTGTGAAATATCCCGTGGTTAATCTTCTTCTAATTTCAGTTCAGCTTTCTAACAACAAGGGACACTGAATACTCCTTGGCTACCCTGTAGGGGAAGAAATGCCTCTTTTCTAGCCACTGTGATACAAAATATATATTTATACAAATATTATGCACCAAAGCCACAAGAATGCATTTCCTCCTATGGATGGCAGCTTGGCAGAATTAGGAAACAGTAAATCAAACAAACCAAGCATTCGGTGCCAAGCGAGACAGTGGAAGAAAAATGTTAAGCGTCTCCGAATCGGTTTTTAGGCTCCATGGATTGGTAGATCCACAATTTCAACTATTTGACCAAAAAACAAAACAAAAAGCCAATGTTTACCCCACTCCCAAGAGATCAAAGACAATCTTTATGGAAATGACCGCAAAGATACTTTTGTGAAGGAGAGGGAGGGAGGGAGGGAGGGAGGGAGAGAGAGAGAGAGAGAGAGAGAGAGAGAGAGAGAGAAAGAAAGAAAGAAAGAAAGAAAGAAAGAAAGAAAGAAAGAAAGAAAGAAAGAAAGAAAGAAAGAAGCAACCAGTGGAAACACAGATCTTAACAGAGCTGTGTGAAAGATTTTGAGGGGAGGGGAAAACCTAGTGAGGGGCAAGCACTTTGTTTCTGAGCTGGAATATATAACATTTTGCCTTCTTCTAATATCCTGCAACGTGCATATTCATCAGAGGAGGAGGAAGGACATTAAAAAGTAAATTGTGTGGCCCCTGGTCACCAAGATCTGACCCAGATTGGATCTTACCCTGGGAAACGTACATTTGTCTTCATTCAAGATAGATGATAGGTAGGAGGGTAGGTAGGTAGGTAGGTAGGTAGGTAGGTAGGTAGGTAGGTAGGTAGGTAGGTAGGTAGGTAGGTGAGTGAATGGCTGGGTGGATGGATGGTTGGATAGATAGATATAGATAGATAGATGATAGATAGATAGATAGATAGATAGATAGATAGATAGATAGATAGATAGATAGATAGATAGATAGATAGATAATAGAGAGATATACAGACAGACAGATAGACAGACAGACAAAACTGCTTTAGGAGAAGGAGGAGGAGAAAAAGACAGGGCTGCTACCTAAGAACCCCAATGTCATTCCTGACTCTAGGGGGTGCTGCTCATCTCCGTTTCAAAGCCGAAGAGCCAGCGCAGTCAGAAGACGTCTCCGTGGTCATGTGGCTGGCATGACTCAACACCGAAGGCGCACAGAACGCTGTTCCCTTCCCACCAAAGGTGGTGCCTATTTTTCTACTTGCATTTTTTATACGTGCTTTCGAACTGCTAGGTTGGCAGAAGCTGGGACGAGTCACGGGAGCTCACTCGGTTACGCGGTGCTAGGGATTCGAACCGCTGAACAGCCGACCTTTCTGATCGACAAGCTCAGAGTCTCAGCCACGGAGCCACCGCGAAGGGTCCAAAACTCAGGACAAGTGGACCTCCTGGCATGCTTTTCAAAGCATGCTACTGCAGCTGATCCATGCTCACTCTAACCTTCTCCTGAATTTTTCCCAGCCCTAAGCTCCCAGGAATGAGTGGGGATGACCTGCCCTTGGTTTTTAAAGCGGGCTCCAGTTGATTTTAAACTGGAACACAAACAAACACAAGCACAGCGATGATGGAAAAGCTACAAAGGGAACCGGACTTGGGCCAAGGGTTTGGCCCATGATTGGAAAGGCTCGCTCGTCCGATGTTCTCCGCTATCTTGCACAATGGCGACTAGGCAAGCTGTCCACCTATCCCTAGCGGGATGGTGGTCGCAAGGGGAGAAGTCAGCTGAATGGAGACCGGCACCACAAAACAAAGTGCGTGTCAACAACCGTTAGGAGTTCTGAGACTTGGATGGGAAGCCGTTCCCCTCTTCAAAGCATAAGTAGCAATAGCAATAGCAGTTAGACTTATATACCGCTTCATAGGGCTTTCAGCCCTCTCTAAGCGGTTTACAGAGTCAGCATATCGCCCCCAACAATCCGGGTCCTCATTTTACCCACCTTGGAAGGATGGAAGGCTGAGTCAACCCTGAGCTGGTGAGATTTGAACAGCTGCACTGCCAAACTAGCAGTCAGCTGAAGTAGCCTGCAGTACTGCACTCTAACCACTGCGCCACCTCGGCTCTAGTAGCTAATTCTTATTAACAGAATCTACGCAGAGGGGACGGATGCCATTTTGGCACGACAAAACGATACATCCCCACTTTTCTCTCCTTCCCTCCCTCTACTCTCTCTCTTCTCGTTTTTTTTTTTTTACAATAATACAATAATACAATAGCAGAGTTGGAAGGGATCTTGGAGGTCTTCTAGTCCAACCCCCTGCCTAGGCAGGAAACCCTATACCGTTTCAGACAAATGGCTGTCCAATATCTTCTTAAAGACTTCCAGTGTTGGGGCATTCAGAGCTTCTAGAAGCAACTTCTGTTCCACTGATTAATTGTTCTCACTGTCAGGAAATTTCTCCTCAGTTCTAAGTTGCTTCTCTCCTTGATTAGTTTCCACCCATCGCTTCTTGTTCTGCCCTCAGGTGCTTTGGAGAATAGCTGGACTCCCTCTTCTTTGGGGCAGCCCCTGAGATATTGGAAGACTTCTATCCTGTCTCCCCTAGTCCTTCTTTTCATCAAACTAGACATACCCAGTTCCTGCAACTGTTCTTCATATGTTTTAGCCTCCAGTCCCCTAAATCCTCTTTGTTGCTCTCCTCTGCACTCTTTCTAGCGTCTCAATGTCTTTTTTACATCGTGGCGACCAAAACTGAATGCCGTATTCCAAGTGTGGCTTTACCAAGGCCTTATAAAATGGTATTAACCCTTCATGTGATCTTGATTCCATCCCTCTGTTAATGCAGCCTAGAACTGTGTTGGCTTTTGGGACAGCTGCTGCACACGGCTGGCTTCTATTTAAATGGTTGTCCACTAGGACTCCAAGATCCCCTTCACAGTTACTACTATTGAACGAGATACCACCTATACTGTACCTATGCATTTGGTTTTCCTTGCCTAAATGTAGAACCTTAATTTTATATAGATGATAGATAGATAGATAGATAGATAGATAGATAGATAGATAGATAGATAGATATAGATTAGAGATAGATAGATAGATAGATAGATAGATAGATAGATAGATAGATGAGAGAAATTAGATAGATAGATAGATATAGATATAGATTAGATATAGATAGATAGATAGATAAATAGATATAGATTAGAGATAGATAGATAGATAGATAGATAGATATAGATTAGAGATAGATAGATAGATAGATAGATAGATAGATAGATAGATAGATAGATATAGATATAGATTAGATTAGAGATAGATAGATAGATATAGATATAGATTAGAGATAGATGATAGATGATAGATAGATAGATAGATAGATGGATAAAGAGATAGATAGATAGATAGATAGATAGATAGATAGATGGATAAAGAGATGATAGATAGATAGATAGATAGATAGATAGATAGATAGATAGATAGATAGATGGATAAAGAGATAGATAGATAGATAGATAGATAGATAGATAGATAGATGGATAAAGAGATGATAGATAGATAGATAGATAGATAGATAGATAGATAGATAGATAGATAGATAGATAGATGGATGGATAAAGAGATAGATAGATAGATAGATAGATAGATAGATAGATAGATAGATAGATAGATAGATGGATAAAGAGATAGATAGATAGATAGATAGATAGATAGATAGATAGATAGATAGATAGATAGATAGATATATAGATATAGATATAGATAGATTTGAAATGTTGTTTTAAAAGAGTTCACAACCTTAGAAATCAGACCAGACACAGAAAAAAGAGAGAGAGAATCCCGCAGGGAAATGTAATTCCAGTGGAAAAAAAATATGTGCTGCCTCTGACCGAGAAAACATCCCTTCGCGGGAGCACCACAACATGCAACAGATTGCAAAACCAAAGGAACGAGTTCCATGGTTCGGTGGGGAAAAGGAACGTGAGGCCTTTGGCGCTGCCAGAAGAAGACCAAGTTACTGCAGGCCACTTCTGGCTTCCCAGTGAACTTATCTTTTACAAAGTTGGAGAAGGCCAAGAAGTACAAAACGAGTGAGGGAAAAAAAAAAAAAAACAAAAAAGGAAAAAGAACATGGGGGAAAGGAAACCCCGACTGGAATCCCCGTCTTCTTGGAGATAACTTTCAAAAGGGACTTCCTGTACTTTTGGCACATGTTGAGCGTTTGTTTGCCAGGAGGAGGAGGAGGAGAAGGGAAGACAAGAGATACATGCTGCAACTGTCTGCAAAAAAAGACCTGTAATTTGGTGCCTTGAATCCATCCATCCTCCTCTTCCTCCTCCTCCTCCTCCAGGTTGGAGAATAAGGATAGAGTTGATTTGCTAGGATTTCCTTCATAATAATCTCCTCCCCCTCCCCCTCCTCCTCGTCTTCCTCTTCTTCTTCATCACCATCATCATCGTCTTCCTCCTCCTCCTCCTCTTCTTCAGGTTGGAGAAGGATAGAGCTGATTTGCTAGGATTTCTTTCATAATAATCTCTTCTTCTTCTTCTTCTTCTTCTTCTTCCTTCCTCCTCCTCCTCCTCCTCCTCCTCCTCCTCCTCCTCCTCCTCCTCCTCCTCCTCCTCCTCCTCCTCCTCTTCTCCAGGTTGGAGAAGAAGGATAGAGCTGATTTGCTAGGATTTCTTTCATAATAATCTCTTCTTCTTCTTCTTCTTCTTCTTCTTCTTCTTCTTCTTCTTCTTCTTCTTCTTCTTCCTCCTCCTCCTCCTCCTCCTCCTCCTCCTCCTCCTCCCTCCTCTTCTCCAGGTTGGAGAAGAAGGATAGAGCTGATTTGCTAGGATTTCTTTCATAATAATCTCCTTCTCCTCCTCTTCTTCATCACCATCATCATCATCTTCCTCCTCCTTCTCCTCTTCTTCAGGTTGGAGAAGGGTAGAGCTGATCTGCTCTTCTTCTTCTCCTTCTCCTTTCTTCCTTCTTCTTCTTCTTCTCCTCCTCCTCCTCCTCCTCCTCCTCCTCCTCCTCCTCCTCCTCCTCCTCTTCCTCCTCCTCCTCCACCTTCTCAGCTCTGATATGTCAATGGCCATATGCCCAAGGAAACAAATCTCTTAAAACAGATCCAAGAAATGCACTCGCTGAAAATGTGAAATCAAGTCTTGCAGTCCCCTCTGTGAAACTTGCACCATAAGGAAGCTGAGCACCAAAGAATGGAGGCCTTTGAAATCTGGTGCTGGAGAAGACTCCTGTGGGTCCTTTGGATTGCAAGGCGATCCAACCAGTCAGTCCTAGAGGAGATCCACCCTGACTGCTCTTTAGAAGGCCAGATCCTGAAGAGGAGACTCAAAGACTTTGGCCACCTAATGAGAAGGAAGAAGGACTCCCTGGAGAAGAGCTTCATGCTGGGAAAGATTTCCTTTTGCTTTTCTGCTGTAAATGATACACCCTGACAATACACTGTATTCAAAATGTTTATGAATAAAAATAAAACAATTTAAAAAAGAAATGAAAAGTAAGGTATTTCTTCTCCGGGGAAGAGAGAGAAAGGGGGGGGGGGGGAGAATTAAAAACAATTTATTTTTCTTTTAATCAGAAAAGAAGGGGTTGGGTGGAAAATGTACCCATCGTGGGTTTAGGGTAGAGTGCAGCTTGTATGTTACTGAAGGATAGATGCCTTAGCAATGGAAAAACAAGTGGCTTTCAATCCTAACGCGGGACTGGAACTCACCGGCTCCCATTTTCTAGCCCCATGCCTTAACTTAAGCCAGACCAAACTGGAGCTTGAGAAGGAGGATGAAAACGCTTGTTCAAATTAAAAAGAAAGCAAAAGAAGGCACAGAAGAGGCTGCACTTCCTGAGAAGAAGGCTCAAGAAGATAAATCTATCTCAGCATCTACTTCTGTCCTACGATTGCAGCACCATTGAGAGCGTCCTGACATACTGTATTCTTGCATGGTACGGGAGCATCTCTGCAGCGGACAAAAAAGGCTCTCCGGAGAATCATTCAAACTGCCCAGAATATCACCGGGCTCCAGCTACCAGCCCTGGATGATATCTTCCCATCTGGATGTTCGAGAAAGTTGCACAACGTTCTCAGAGACTCTTCCCCATCCTGCTTACCATCTTTTTAGACTGTTGCCTTCTGGCAGAAGATACAGAAGAATGAAAAACTCGGACCACACGTCTTCCGAATAGCTTTTATCCCAGAGCTATCATTGCACTCAACAATGAACTAAAAGGGCCACCATCAGTAAGCTATTGGAGAGCATTACTTGGTCTGTTGCAGCGACGTGCAGGCAGGGGAGGCAGAGCCTCACCACTGTCATCATGAAAAGAAAAGAAAAATGTAAAAGGAAAAAGGCTGAGCTAGTTGCTGCCAGAGCCACAGTGGATGACTCTGCTTAGTGCTTAACTGTTTAAAAAAGCCTCTAAAAAGTGCCCTCTACAGGAGGAGGCGGGAGAACCACGTGCCTCATTTAGTCTGACATTATGATCACTCGAGCAGAGTTAAGCAAGGGTTAAAAGTCAAAAAATTCCTTATGTAGATGAGGCACATGGTTCTCTCGCCTCCTCCTGTAGAGGGCGTTTTTAGAGGCTTTTTTAAACAGTTAAGCAGAGTCATCCATTGGGGACTCTGGCAGCAGCTAACCCAGCCTGACCTTAGCAGCTCTTGCCTTTTTCCTTTCTTGAAAGCGGGCAAAAGCCGCCCTGCTCCTATGTCCGACATAAAGGCGTCCCGCCTCTATGTCGGACATAGCGGCAGGGCAGCCAAAAGCCGCTTTCTTTCTTTTTGCCTCACCAGCCATAAACCTCACCGCACGTCACTGGTCTGTTGTGTGGATGCTTGGGTGATTTAGGGGTGGGGAATTTTTTTGGTGGGTGGGTGGGGTGTTTGGAGATTGTTAAGTGTGTTGGGTCTCTGGGTGTTATGTGAATTTCGTTGCATGTGTAAACTGTGTACATACGTTCAATGACAGTAAAGTAAAGTTAGAGTAAAAACCACTGTCCGTTTTCTTTGTCTTCTTAGCTCCCTGAGTTACAGAGCTCCTTCTTCACCCCCTTCCTCCCTCCCCTCACTTTTGGAGAGATATAGGATTAGGAAAGATTTATTTAATTGCATTAGCTTACTATACATGGGGGAGGTTGGGAAGAGCCAGAATGAGATAAGGGAAGGATGAATGCTATTCCAATTTGGGTTATCAATCAATGAAGCCTTATGGGGAGGGGGGGGACTAGGCAGATAAATACCCATGTTTTATTCCCCCACTACCAAACTTTCCCTGACTATTATTTCCAGGGAAGCGGTAGAGAGAGAGAGGAGAGAGATAGGGGGGGGGGGGGAAGAAGCAGAAAGCCATGAAGAATCCCTGTTATCTCTCCTCTACAGAACTTCTAAACACTGGCTAATTTGTCTTCTCTGCTTATACTTTCAAGCCACCTTCCTATCTAACTTGATTTATCTTCCTTACAAGAGATGAATCCAGCACCCACCGCTCCTAGCTTACAGCTGGAGACTAGACAGATAATGGCTGAGAGCTTCATTTGTTTTTTGGGTGGGTGGGTGGGTGGGGGAAACGGCAAACAATTTTTCGTTCCTGAGATTAGGCGAAAACACCAAGGAAACGGAAAGAGGGGAAAGAATGAACTTCTAAGTTAGAAACTTACATTCACTTCCGAAAGGGTGAATTACCAGGAGACGGTGAGTTCTAGTCCTGTTTTAGGTATGAAAGCTGGCTGAGTTACTTTTTGTCTATCACCAGGAGACGTGAGTTCTAGTCCCGTTTTTAGGCATGGAAGCTGGTTGGGTGACTTTAGGCCAATCACCAGGCGATTGTGAGTTCTAGTCCCATTTTAGGCCTGAAAGGTGGCTGGATGACTTGGGGCCAATCGCCAGGAGGCGGTGAGTTCTAGTCCTGTATTAATCATGAAAGCCAGCTGGATGACTTGGGGCCAATCGCCAGGGGATGTTCTAGTTATGCTTTAGGCATCAAAGCCTGCTTCACAGCTGCCGTTCTTTAACTCTTGGCCTTCAATACGCCACACTGAATTTTTCCCAAGAAGTTAGGATATAGATATTATTATTAGGCATGCCATTCCTCTGAATGACAAAGGTTGGCTTAATGAAGATTGTGCAACCTCGAGTCATCTGGAAGGCATACATTATGTCAACATTATCTGTTTGATCCTTCAGGGCTCCAAGCAAACATCAGAAACACTGACACAACTTCCTCCTTCTCTCCTCCATCTCCTCTTCCTCCGCCATTTTCTTCTCTTTCTCCTCCTCCTCCTTCTCCTCCTCCATCTTTTCCTCCATTGTCTCCTTCTCTTCCTCCTCTTCCTCCATCTCCTCCTCTTCTTCCTCCTTCTCCATCCTCCATCTCCTCTTCCTCCCCATCTTCTTCCTCCTTCTCCTCCTTCTCCTCCTCCATCTTCTTCTCTTCCTCCTCCATCTCCTCCTCTTCTTCCTCCTCCTCTATCCTCCATCTCCTCCTCCATCTTCTCCTTCTCTTCCTCCCCCTCTTCTTCTCCTTCTCCTCCTCCTCCATCTTCTTCTCTTCCTCCTCCATCTCCTCCTCTTCTTCCTCCTCCTCCATCCTCCATCTCCTCCTCCATCTTCTCCTTCTCTTCCTCCTCCTCTTTTTCCTCCTCCTCTTCCTCCACCTTCTCCTTCTCCTCCTCCTTCTCCTCCTCCTCCATCTTCTTCTTTTCCTCCTCTTCCTCCTCCATCTCCTCTTCTTCCTCCTCCTCCATCCTCCATCTCCTCCTCCATCTTCTCCTTCTCTTCCTCCTCCTCTTCTTCCTCCTCCTCTTCCTCCACCTTCTCCTTCTCCTCCTCCTTCTCCTCCTCCTCCATCTTCTTCTTTTCCTCCTCTTCCTCCTCCATCTCCTCTTCTTCCTCCTCCTCCATCCTCCATCTCCTCCTCCATCTTCTCCTTCTCTTCCTCCTCCTCTTCTTCCTCCTCCTTCCTCCACCTTCTCATTCTCCTCCTCCTCCTCCTCCATCTTCTTCTCTTCCTCCTCTTCCTCCTCCATCTCCTCCTCCTCCATCCTCCATCTCCTCCTCCTCCATCCTCCTCCTCTTCTTCCTCCTCCTCTTCACCTTCTCCTCCTCAAACCTCCTCCTCCTCCTTTTCAAACATGGATCTCCTAACTAGCCTTTTGGGAAAGAAAGAAAGAAAGAAAGAAAGAAAGAAAGAAAGAAAGAAAGAAAGAAAGAAAGAAAGAAAGAAAGAAAGACTCTTGTTTGTTTCTTCAAATATCAGATGTTGAAAAGGCCACGAAATCCATCATGCTCTATTTGTTTGTTTCTTCCCAGAAGCCACAAGCTTGGCTTTGATCTAAGGAAGGAAACATGTGCAGGGGAAGGGAAGGGACTGGATCAATGGCAGGGACTCATCGCTTGAGGTTAAGTCCAAAATGCGGACAATGTAAGCAGCCAGGATGTTAAATAATATTTATGGAATGTGCAAAGAGGGGATGAAAGAGGTTACTCAACTCCCAAATTGGCCTTTTGGATTGTGTTACCCAAAGAAGGCATGGAGAGGCATCGGGAGAATGCACAACTCAGCATGCGCGTGTCTGCCGGACAGGCAAGTTCAAAACACAACCTCCCCGTGGAATTGTCAACAGCTTCAACGGCTTCCAAGTAAAGATGTTTTCCTTCAAGGAGTGGAGAAGCAAGAAGGCTACTAAAGAGACACCCGGGGAAGTGGGAGGGGGGCGGACTCTCTGCCTAACTAATTTTGATCTGAATGATGAAGAGGCTTGGATAGCAATAGCAACAGCACTTGGACTTACGTCCCACCTCATAGCCCTCGCTAAGCGGTTTACAGAGTCAGCCTCTTGCCCCCCAACAATCTGGGCCCTCATTTGACCCACCTCGGAAGGATGGAAGGCTGAGTCAACCTTGAGCTGGTCAGGATCGAACTGCTGGCTATGGGCAAAATTAGGCTGCAATGACTGCATTCTAACCACTACACCATCACGGCTCCTAATGCAACATCCAATCAGCTACAATAATAGCACATAGACTTATATACTGCTTAACAGTGCTTTACAGCCCTCTCTAAGTGGTTTACAGAGTCAGCCTCTTGCCCCCAACAATATGGGTCCTCATTTGACCCACTTCGGAAGGCTGGAAAGCTGAGTCAACCTTGAGCCAGTCACAATCAAACTGCTGGCAGTGGGCAGAGTTAGCCTGCAGTGCTGCATTCTAACCACTGCCCCACCATGACAAGGAAGGAAGGAAGGAAGGAAGGAAGGAAGGAGGGAGGGAGGGAGGGAGGGAGGGAGGGAGAGAAGAAAGGGATGGAAGGAAGCAATAGCAAGTAGACTTAAATACCACTTCACAGCCTTCTCTAAGCGTTTTATAGAGTCAGCCTATTGCCCCCAACAATCTGGGTGCTCATTTAACAATGACAGAAGGATGGAAGGATGAATCAACCTTGAGCCAGTCAGGATCGAACTGCTGGCAGTGGGCAGAGTTAGCCTGCAGTGCTGCATTGTAACCACTGCCCCACCATGACAAGGAAGGAAGGAAGGAAGGAAGGAAGGAAGGAAGGAAGGAAGGAAGGAAGGAAGGAAGGAAGGAAAGAAGGAAGGAAGGATGGAAGGAAGGAGAAAAGGAAGGAAGAGAAGGAAGGGATGAAGGAAGAGAGGGAAGGAAGCAATAGCACTTAGATTTATATGCCACTTCACAGTGTCAGCAATAGCAATAGCCCTTAGACTTATATAGCACTTTACTGTGTTTTACAGCCCCCTCTAAGAGGTTTACAGAGTCATCCTCTTGCCCCTAACAATCTGGGTCCTCATTTGACCCACCTCGGAAGAATGGAAGGCTGAGTCAACCTTGAGCCGGTCAGGATCGAACTCCTGGCAGTAAGCAGAGTTTACTACATTCTAACCACTGCACCACCACACTTCGTAATGCAGCATCCAATCAGCTACAACAATAGCAGTTAGACTTATATACCGCTTCACAGTGCTTTACAGCCCTCTGTAAGTGGTTTACAGAGTCAGCCTCTTGCCCCCAACAATCTAGGTCCTCATTTGACCCACCTCAGAAGGATGGAAAGGCTGAGTCAACCTTGAGCCGATGACCATCGAACTGCAGGCAGCCGGCAGAGTAATACCACAATACTGCAATTCTAACCACCGCGCCGCCACAGCTCATTAGGATGACGAGCAACGAAAGGTTTCAGATTGACAAAGTTTGGTCCAGTGGCTATGATTCAACCTTTGGACACCTTTGGCCTGAGTGATGATGACTTCATTGGCGTACCTCCCTCTGGCCGGCCCAGTCTTCCCTTTGCTTACTTGTACAATCCATCAGGCTCCAAGCATTTGAAAATGACGGAATAAAGGCTGGCGTCTTGGCCGTCCCCGTGAGTTCTCCCAGCAGCAACGCAGGCAGTCCCAAGGCCGGACAGTAAATCGTCAGCAAAGCTCAAGGATTCTCCTGTAGATAAAGAAGATATGGAATGTTTTCAAATACTGGACTTATTTTATCAATGGTTGGATCACAGAAGCAGGAATAAGGAATTGGAAAGATACTATTAGGTATGTCTTATGTTCAATATGTTACTATATACTATTACGTACGTAAACAAAATGACCAAGACAATACGGTGTTCCTAAAGCACTTATGTTAAGGAAAATATATTTAAAAAACTGTTTTTTAAAAAATAGATTAGGGTATTGTTTTCTGCTGAACTGTTTGTCAGGTATTAATCCCTGCTTCTCTGACTGCAAGAGAGGATGTGTCTTTTTGTTTCCTTCTTAACTTAATCAGGCTGCCTAGCCAATAGTTATGCCAACCTTGCTTTTCCAAAGGGCAACCGGATTTTGTTTTTCCTTGAAGACATTTCACTTCTCATCCGAGACACTTTCTCAGTTCTGGGTCAGAAAAAGAAGCTTCTTGGATGAGCAGTGAAATGTCTTCAAGGGAAAAAAAATAGGAAAGTCCAGATGCTTTACCTAAGTTAGTTACCTAAAACACACCTTTTTCTCCTCCTAGCATGACGTCCTTTTTTCTCTGCCAACCGGAAGTCCGGTTCCCCCACCATAGAGTTTCCTTCTAGTGTGGAATCTTTTTTCTTCTGCCGACTGGAAGTCCGCTAACACCCCCACCCCACCCCAATAGAGTCTCCTCCTCCTAGTGCAGTGTTCTTTTTCCTCTGACGATTGGAAGTCCGATTCCCCCACCATAGAGTCTCCTCCTAGCGCGGTGTCCTTTTTCCTCTGCCAATTAGAATTCCAGTTCCCCCCACCATAGAGTCTCCTCCTAGCGTGGTGTCCTATTTTCTCTGCCGACTGGAAGTCTGGTTCCCCACACCATAGAGTCTCCTCCTGGCGCGATGTCCTTTTTCCTCTGCCAATTAGAATTCCAGTTCCCCCCACCATAGAGTCTCCTCCTAGCGTGGTGTCCTATTTCCTCTGCCGAATGGAAGTCTGGTTCCCCACACCATAGAGTCTCCTCCTGGCGCGATGTCCTTTTTCCTCTGCCAATTAGAATTCCAGTTCCCCCCACCATAGAGTCTCCTCCTAGCGTGGTGTCCTATTTCCTCTGCCGACTGGAAGTCTGGTTCCCCACACCATAGAGTCTCCTCCTGGCGCGATGTCCTTTTTCCTCTGCCAACTAGAATTCCAGTTCCCTCCACCATAGAGTCTCCTCCTAGCACGGCGTCCTTTTTCCTCGGCCAACCGGAATGCTGTTCCCCCCACCATAGAGTCTTCTCCTAGCATGGCATCCTTTTTCCTCTGCCAACTAGAATTCCAGTTTCCTCTACCATAGAGTCTCCTCCTAGCATCCTTTCCCCTCTACCTGTCCTAACCGAAAGCCCTATCCATTGTGGAGCCGACCGGCCATAGGAAGCCGCAGCAGAGGGATGGAAGAGCCATATGCGGCTCCAGAGCCACAGATTGCCGACCCCAGTACTAACTTAACAACCGTGGCAAGAACAGTCATAAAATGGGGACAGTACCCACGTAACAAATGACTTTCTTAGCAACGGAATTGTTGGGCTCACTCGTGGTCATAGGCTGAGGACTACAGATACACCTAGGCCTGTGGAAATCACACCAGGTTTTCTTCACATTGCATTCCTGCATAGCGATGTACACAGTCTAGCTTTCAACAGCTTGCAGTCTGGCCCGTATCATTTGGATGGCTCTGTAATTGGTGGGCTGGCAGGGAACTGATTCCTTGGCCTCTTGCCATTCACGTAGCTGGAATGTAGGAATCAGTTTCCTGTTGATTAGAGTGACCTAATGCTAAACTCAGGGACGCGGTTGGTCAGTGGCTAAGATGCTGAGCTTGTCGATCAGAAAGGTCGCCGGTTCGAATCCCTAGCGCCGTGTAATGGAGTGAGCTCCCGTGACTTCTCCCAGCTTCTGCCAACCTAGCCGTTCGAAAGCAGGTAAAAAAATGCAAGTAGAAAAACAGGAACCACCTTTGGTGGGAAGGGAACAGCGTTCTGTGCTCCTTTGGCATTGAGTCATGCCGGCAACATAACCACGGAGACATTTTCTGACAGTGCTGGCTCTTCGGCTTTGAAACGGAGATGAGCACCGCCTCCTAGAGTCGGGATCAACTAGCACATATGTGCAAGGGAAACCTTTACCTTTACATTTTAATGCTAAACTGTCAAACCCGGTAACACTCAGAATAGAACTGGAAAGGGACCATGGAGGTCTTCTAGTCCAGCCCGCTGCTCAAGAAGGAGACCCTATCCCACTCCATACAAATGGCTGTCCAATCTCTTCTTAAAGACTTCCAGTGTTGGAGCATTCACAATTTCTGGAGGCAAGTTGTTCCACTGGTTAATTGTTCTCCCTGTCAGGAAATTTCTCCTTCCTTCTAAGTTACTTCTCTCCTTGATTAATTTCCACCCATTGCTTCTTATCCTACCCTCAAGTGCTTTGGAGAATAGCTTGACTCCCTCTTCTTTGGGGCAACCCCTCAAATACTGGAAGACTGCTATCATGCCACCCCCAAGTCCTTATTTTTTTCTAAACTGGCCATACCCAATTCCTGCAACCGTTCTTCGTATGTTTTAGCCTCCAGGCCTTTAATCCAACTTAGTTTTCCTAAGTCTCAAGATCTTTTTGGCAACGTGGTGACTGAAACTGGATGCAGTTAATATTCCAGGTGTGGCCCAACTAAGGATTTACAAAACGGTGTTCATATTTCATGTGATTTTGGTTCTATGCCTCTGTTTATACAACCAAGGACTGTATTGGCTGGTGCGGTAGGAAAGAGAAGCAACTGATCATTTATAGAAGCTTTGGATGCTGGAGGAAATAACTAATAGTTGTAATAAATGAGAATCTTAGAAAGAAGACAAAGAAGGAAGAGGATATCTATTCTATGTTCCAGCCAGATAAAAATGACTTTCTTTCCATAATTCCTTTGTCTCTCTCAAACTTGTTTTTCATTTGTAATGCCATAGATGTCTCAGGGTGATCTCCGCACCATCTGGGGGTTACAAATGAAGCCAGAGAGGTGGGCAGCAAAGGAAGATGAGAAATGAATCCCTCGTCCCTATTCCCCATCCGCCCTGTAAGGGAATATACCGTTTTATTTCGTTTCACTTTGTCTTTGAAGAAAGATCAGCTCCCACTCAAACAACAGCAAAATCTCTTTTTACGGTGTAAAAAAAGGATGTTGAGACTGTAGAAGGGAGTGCAGAGAAGAGCAACCAAGATGATTAGGGGACTGGAGGCTAAAACATACAATGAACGGCTGCATGGGCATGTCTAGTACAGTGAAGAGACGCAGTGGCTCAGTAGCTAAGACGCTGTGCTTGTCGATCAGAAAGGTCAGCAGTTCGGTGGTTCGAATCCCTAGCGCCGCGTAACCGAGTGAGCTCCCGTGACTTGACCCAGCTTTTGCCAACCTAGCAGTTTGAAAGCAGGTAAAAATGCAAGTAGAAAAATTGGAACCACCTTTGGTGGGAAGATAAATGTGTTCGGTGCACCTTCGGCGTTGAGTCATGCCGGTCACATGACCACTGAGACGTCTTTGGACAGCGCTCTCTGGCTTTGAAACGGAGATTAGCACCGCCCCCTAGAGGCGGAAATGGCTAGCTTGCATGTGCGGGGAAACATTTACCTTTACCTAGTCTAGTGAAGAGAAGGATCAGGGATGACATGATAGCTGTGTTCCAATATCTCAGGGGCTGTCACAAAGAAGAGACAGTCAGGCTATTTTCCAAAGCACCTGAAGGCAGAACAAGGCGTGGAAACTAATCAAGGAGAGAAGCAACCTAGAACTAAGGAGGAATTTCTGACAGTGAGAACAATTAATCACTGGAACAACTTGCCTCCAGACATTGTGAATGCCCCAATAAGAAGAGATTGGATAACCATTTGTCTGAAGTGGTGTAGAGTTTCCTCCCTGGGCAGGGGGTTGGACTAGAAGACCTCTAAGGTCCCTTCCAACTCTGTTATTCTATTCTATTCTATTCTATTCTGCATTCCAGTCTATTCTATTCTATTCTACTCTATTGTTTTTTATTCTATTCTACTCTACTTTTTCTTATTCTATTCTATTCTATTATTCTATTCTTTCTTATTCTATTCTTTCTTATTCTAGTCTATTCTTTCTTATTCTAGTCTATTCTATTCTTTCTTATTCTAGTCTATTCTATTCTATTTCTTATTCTATTCTTTCTTATTCTATGTTTGGAATGTTTGGAATGTTTATTAACATTTGTAGGCCGCCCTTTTCCCTGAGGGGACTCAGGGCGGCTCACATAAAATCAGGAAGGGAAATACAAACAATGACGTAGACACATATAGTAAAAAATAATAAGCAACATTCATTCATCATTCGAGAGGGGCGGCTATCTTTGTCCCCAGGCCTGACGGGCTAGCCAGTTCTTAAGGGCTGTGCGGAAGGTCTGGACGGTGGTGAGGGTACGAATCTCCACGGGGAGCTCGTTCCAAAGGGTCGGGGCTACTACTGAGAAGGCCCTCCTCCTTGTAGTTGCCAGCCGACACTGGCTGGCCGATGGAATTCGGAGGAGGCCCAATCTATGAGATCTGATTGGTCGCAGGGAGGTAATTGGCAGAAGGCGGTCTCTCAATTACGCAGATCCACTACCATGCAGGGCTTTATGGGTGACTAGTAGCACCTTGAAGCGCATCCGGAGATCGACAGGTAGCCAGTGCAGCTCGCGGAGGATGGGTGTTATGTGGGTGAACCGAGGTGCACCCACAATCACCCACATTCTATTCTTTCTTATTCTAGTCTATTCTATTCTTTCTTATTCTATTCTATTCTTTCTTATTCTAGTCTATTCTATTCTACTCTACTGTATTCTTTTTTATTCTATTCTATTCTACTCTACTCTTTCTTATTCTATTCTATTCTATTCTTTCTTATTCTATTCTATTTTATTCTTTCTTATTCTATTCTATTCTTCTGTTTGAACAAATGGAAACAAGAAGCAATGGCTTGCATGGATAAATAAATAAATATATGGTCTTGCATCTGGCACAGACCAGCCATGGTCAAACTCCAGCCCCACCATGGAGCCATAATGGAGGACAGGTAACGAGGGTCTCCCTTTGCTCTCCCTTTTCAAGGAGAGGAAAACATGAGTGGATTGTCAATAGGCACCCCCCCAAATAACTTGGAGGAAAGCGAGGCTTTTAAGGCTGACTCAATCTTCTCTCTCCCAGCCAGGGGTGGGATTCAGCCGATTCGGAACGGTTCGAGAGAACCGGTTCCTCCGACAATCAGGTGGGCCTGCTTACCTATACCCTCTCAGCTGATTCACGTAGCGGAATGGATGGCCGCACCTCAGCTTGTTACTCCCCAAGAAGTAACGAGGAAGGTAAGTTCTGGTGAAACTGTCCACGTCCGCGCAGCGATCACCAAACAGGCGAACCCCGAAGCGGTTGTCCAATCGGCGGGACCCCCACCCCTGCTCCCAAGCCCACCGAATTTGCCAATGGTGGTGGGAGAGGAAGGCGAGCGAGGAGCCGCTTCCATTTGAAAGCCGCCTTTTGGTTTCTTCTCCTCCGTTGTTTCAGGAAACACCTGGAGTTGGGAGGTCAGTAAAAAAATAGGTCCCATGTGTGGGTCACGGCACCGTTTCCAAGTTTGTACCTTGTCAAGATGTTGAGATCAAAGGGTGGGGGGGTGGGGGGGCGAAGGGAGAGAGGGAGGGAGGGGTGGTCCCAGTGATGGGGAGGTGAAGAAGGTGAAGCCCATCGACTGTCTTGACCTCCTGCCCCACTTGTTGGAGGTCCCATCACCATAGCGTGGGGCCCATCCCAATTTACCCAAGTTTAAAAAAAAAACTCAAGAAGAATGATCTCAGTGAGAGAGGGGGAAATTCCAATCTGAAGTCCGGTCTCTTAAATCTTTCTTTCTTTCTCTTTCTTTCCCTTTCTTTCTTTCTTTCTTTCTTTCTTTCTTTCTTTCTTTCTTTTTCTTTCTTCCTTTTTCTTTTTCTCTTTCTCTTTCTTTCTTTCCTTCCTTTCTTCTTTCTTTCTTTTTCTTTCTTTCTCTTTCTCTTTCCTTCCTTCTTTCTTTCTTTCTTTCTTCTTTCTTTCTCTTCCTTCCTTTCTTTCTCTTTCTTTATTCCTTCCTTCCTTCCTTCCTCCCTCCCTTCCTTCCTTCTTTCTGTCTTTCTTTCCACAACACCTTACTTTGTGATGTTTCAACTTTTCTCCCGGAACAAAAGAGAGAGAACCGGAAAGCAGAACGTCCTTGCATCACTGGTAAACGAGGAGTGAAGAGCCCTTTGGAGAAGCCATAGATCAGCAGTCCCCAACTGGGGGGTCCGCGAGAAAATGTTGGTGGCCTGCAGAAAAATTATTTGCATTTTTTTATATGGCACTCAATCAGGGGTCCTCAAACTACGGCCCCTGGGACGGATATGTGCAATGAACTCTTGTGTTGCTGCAGAGAGTCTTTTTGTGAGGGTGGGAGGGAGGCAGAAATTCTGACATGGGGTCTGCTTCAGCCTCCTGGTGGGGGGCTTTGGGTGAAGGTTGGAGGGAAGAACCGCTGGTGGTGAAGAGCCGGAGGGCCTCATTCCAGTGGGACTGCATCATGGCCTGGAACTGGCTGACCATCTCAGCCTGCTGAGCCTCCAGGCGCTGGGACCTGGCCTTGCACTCCCGCAGCTCTTCCCTCTGCTTGGAAAGCCCATGCTACCAGTCCTCAGTGAGGTGCTTCTGCTGAGCCTCCTTCTCGGTCAGATCCAATTTGAGCTGTTTTGCCAACTCTTTCTCCTGGTGGCTGCTTAGCTCCACCGACTGCTTCCTGTTGGGGCCCTAAGGAGCCCGGCCGGGCAGGGGATGAGTGGTGAGTAGCGGGTGACAAGATGCCCCTTGATGTGAATGACATTGATTTGGCCACGCCCATGCAATCACATGACCACCTAGCCCCTCCCACCCAGACGGTCATTAGGCAGATCATATTAATGGTCTGTGGGATTTAAAACTATGAATTAATGGTCCCTGAGGTCCGAAAGGTTGGTGACCCCTGCTGTAAATGATGTCCATCACCACACTCTAGGAGAAGATAAAGAAGGAAGGCAAGAAGACAGACTGCCTGATTCTTAACTTTTTTCTTTAAATTACGAGTCATGGAGTCCAGGAGAAAATATAAAGAAGAGCCAGTTTGAGCAAATCCACCCCCCTCTCTCTCAGGCCAACCCACCTGACAGGATTGTTGTTTTGGTGGGGAAAAGGAGGAGGAAGGTGTATTGGAGGTGTCCACTATCTCGAGTTATTTGTAAAAACAGGAAGGGAGGGAGGGAGGGAGGGAAGAAAGAAAGAAAGAAAGAAAGTAGGAAAAGAAAAAGGAAGAAAAGAAGGAAGGAAGGAAAGAAATAAAGGATGGAAGGAAGGAAGGAAGAAAGGATGGAAGAAAGAAAATAAAAAGAAAGGAAAGAAAGTAGGCAGGCAGGAATGAGAAAAAACACAGAGAGAAAGAAGAAAAAGAAAAGAAGGAGAGAAAGAAAGAAGGAAAGAAAGAGAAAGGAAGGAAGGAGGGAAGGAAGGAAATAAATAAAGCAGGCAGGCAGGAATGAGAGAGAAAAAGACACTGAGAGAGAGAGAAAGAAAGAATAAAAAGAAAGGAAGGAGAGAGAAAGAAAGAAAGAAAGAAAGAAGGCAGACAAGCAGGCAGGAATGAGAGAGAGAAAACAGAGAGAGAGAGAAAAGAAAAAGAAAGGAAGGAGAGAAAGAAAGAAAGGAAAGAAAGAAAAAAAGAAAGGAGGCAGGCAAGCTGCCATGAGTGAGAGAGAAAGAGAGAGAGAGAGAGAGAGAAAGAAGAAAAAGAAAGAAAGAAAGAAAGAAAGAAAGAAATCAGGCAGGCAGGCAGACAGACAGGAATGAGAGAGAAAAAGATAGAGAGAAGAAAAAGAAAGGAAGGGGAGAGAATGAATGAAAGAAAGAAAGAAGAAATGAAAAAGGCGGAAAGGAATGAGAGATACAGAGAAAGACAGAGAGAAAGAAGAAAAAGAAAGGGAGAAGAAAGAAAGAATGAAGGAAAAGAAAGGAAAGCAGGCAGGCAGGAAGGAATGAGAGAAAAAGAGAAAGAAAGGAAGAATGAAAGAAAAAGAAAGGAAAGAAGGCAGGCAGGAAAGAGAGAGAAAAAGACAGAGAGAAAGAAAGAGAAAGCAAGTTGTGTCCAAATGTTCAGCCCATTCACAATTCTCCCAGGAGGAGGAGACTGTCAAGTATCATCAGCTCTTACTCTCCATCACTGCTGGGGCCTTTTTCATTCCTCCAGCACTCTGCATTCCTTCACATACTCTCCCTCTCCTCTTCCTACTCAAAGACTTCTATATGGGTGTATTTCAGTATTCCTGTTTTTCCCATAAAGAAATAGCCTTCAAAGCAATGTGAAAAACAGGGCTCCGGTTAGCAAAGCCTGACCCCTGGGGACCCCTTCCTACATGCCCCAGACCGGGGAAACATTTTTCTACCTCTCAGGCATGAGGGGCTAAAAAGGGGAGGAAAACCCTCCCACCCAACCCCTCCCCTCCAGTTTGATCCTCCTCTCCACATATTACGCGATCCCAGCTCTCATTCTTGAAATTGCATCCCGATTAAATATGCCATTTTGATGATTTGGAACATTGAAAAAGGAAGGGTGGGGGAAATGATAACCCCATTGTGGCCAACCATGAGATGTTATCAAGAAGGAGGGAAGGAATGGAAGGAAAGAAGGAAGGAAGGGAAGGAAGGAGGAAAGCAAGTAAAAGGAAAAAAAGGGAGAAAAGGAAAGAAAGAAGGGGGAAAGGAAGGAAAGAAGGAAGGAAAAGAAGGGAAGGAGGAAGGAAGAAAATGAAGCAAGGAAGGGGATGGATGGAAGGAAGGAAGGAAGAAAAAGAAAGAAGGAAGGGAGAAGGAAGGAAAAGAAGAAAGGAAGGATAGAAAAGAAAGAAGGAAGAAAGGAAGGAAGAAAAAGAAGGAAGGAAGGAAGGGAGAAGGAAGAAAAAGAAGGAAGAAAGAAAAAGAAGGAAAGAAGAAAAAGAAGGAAGGGAGAAGAAAGGAAGGATAGAAAAGAAAGAAGGAAGAAAGGAAGAAAAAGAAGGAAAGGAGAAGGAAGGAAAAGAAGGAAGGAAAGATGGAAAAGAAGGAAGGAAGAAAAAGAAGGAAGGAAGGGAGAAGAAAGGAAGGATAGAAAAGAAAGAAGAAAGGAAGAAAAAGAAGGAAGGAAGGGAGAAGGAAGGAAAAGAAGGAAGGAAGGATAGAAAAGAAAGAAGGAAGAAAAAGAAGGAAGGAAGGAAGGAAGGAAGATAGAATAGTCACGGTTGTAAACTATATAAAAAGAGCCCAATTCAGACCCCTTCACTCCCTCCTTTTATTGGAAGGGGTAAAAGAGTGAACCGCACCCACCCACCCGTAAAGGAGCTTCTTCCCAGGGAATGACAGCTAAATGCAAGAAAATATTTCAGCAATCTTATTGGTAATGAAATATAGAAAAAGTGGTGTAGGGGGGAGGGAACGCACGGGGGGGGGGGAGGCGATCCAGTGTGTGTGTGTGTGTGTGTGTGTGTGTGTGTGTGTGTGTGTGTGTGTGTGTGTTTTGGGAGAGCGCTCAAATTGATGACCTATCCTTTTATCCGATTTGGAAGGGAAGGAGGCACACAGCTGGTTTGTGACTTAAAAACCATCCCAATAAATCAAGCCCATCAGAGTCATCAAGAGCCCTCTGCTCCCTCCGTCATCAGAAAGGCCCATCTCTCTTTCTCTCTCTCTCTCCTTTCTTTCTTTCTTTTTCTTTGTCTCTATCTCCCTCTCTCCCTGTTTCTCTCTCTCTCTGTCCCTCTGTTTCTCTCTCTGTCAAACAGACTGAAGGATGTGAGGACTTTGGAGGAAGCATCTATGAATTGGAACTCTTTTATTTCCTCTGGGAGGGGCCATTCATTGTCCACCTGTGATTTTACTCCCAAGTCGACCCCTGTTCTTTAGCAGTTCCCTTCATCTGGCAGCTCTACGCATGCGCACACTGGGAACAGGCTCCAGCTGTTTTTCTGCCTCACTGATGTCTGACTCCGAAGGAAGCTGATAACTGTCGGACGGCCCTGGCCCCTTCTCTGCCTCCGACACAGAGCCCTCATCAGAGCCTTCCCCAGACTCCAGGACCGGCCCAGGTTCCTCCCCAACCCTCCTCACTGTCTGAATCTGCTGGCAGCTCTGCTGGCCGCTGTCGGGCTACAACAGGAGAAGCTTGGTGGTAGAAGACATGATTTTGCATTCCAGAACTTAGATTTTTGGCATTTCCAGACAGGATGAGGAAAAAAAAAAACACAACAGAAGAGAACATTACTGGGGGTTGAACTGTGAGGTCCTCGGTGCTCTCTGAACTTGGTGGTCTTCTGCCTGTCACTTGCAAATTAGAGGGGGGCCAACCCCATAGCTTGCTCTATTAAAAAGAAGAAGAAGAAAAGCTGGGACTAAGTTAAATCAGGCTGTCCGTAGACTGCCAGGTGACTTTCTTATTTAAAAAGACAATTCTGCATGTTTTAGAGAAAGAAACACTGGCAACAGGGCCGGGCCAAATTAGCAAGCCAAGCAATGTGGGAGAAGGGGGAATTCCTTCCACCAAAGATTGTATTTTTTTTTTAGATTTAAAGTATGTATTTCTCTCCATCTGAAAGCGTGCCAGAGCATCTTACAGAATCGTTTTTTTAAAAAAAGATTGCCATAAATAAGCGCAAACACAGAAAGAAAGGGAGAGGAGAAGGGTGAAAAAGACAAGGCTGGAACTTGGATGCCAGCATCTAAAATTCTGGATCCCTTATTCATGTAAAAATAAAGGTTACCCTCGCACAGATGTGCTAGTCGTTCCCGACTCTAGGGGGCGCTGCTCGTCTCCATTTCAAAGCTGAAGAGCCAGCACTGTCCAAAGACGTCTCCGGGGTCATGTGGCCGGCATGACTCAACGCCGAAGTCACACTGTTCCCTTCCCACCAAAGGTGGTTCCTATTTTTCTACTTGCATTTTTTACGTGCTTTCAAACTGCTCGGTTGGCAGAAGCTGGGACGAGTCACGGGAGCTCACTCCGTTACGCGGCGCTAGGGATTTCGAACCGCCGAACTGCCAGCCTTTCTGATCGACAAGCTCAGCGTCTTAACCACTGAGCCACCGTGTCCCTCCCTTATTCATGACTTCCTATCAAAGTTGGACGATACGGGGCACACTTTGGAAAAGATTATGGAAGAGAAGGAGGAGGATGTGTCAGGAGCCAAAGATCAGAATCCCAAATCCCAATCCCACTGAAACTGATTTAAGTCAACCCGTTAAGTCATGTTTGCATAGGATCCTCCTTATCTAGAATCCTACAGAGAAAGGGAGAAAGTTAGTATGAAGAGAAAAGTAAAAAAAAAAAAAAACATTCGAGGTTCGAGGTTCATTTTATTTATATGCCGCCCTATTCCCAGCGGGACTCAGGGCGGCGCACAAACCCAAGGGGGGGGGGAGGCAAAAATACAAAAACTATAAAAAGTACAGGGCATTTAAAACAACCAACAGCCACACGATTCGAGAGGGGAAGGGAGCTCATCAACCCCAGGCCTGCCAACACAGCCAGGTTTTAACGGCTTTTCGGAAGGCCTGGAGAGAGGTGAGGGTCCGAATCTCTGCGGGGAGCTCGTTCCAAAGGGCCGGAGCCGCCACAGAGAAGACCCTCCCCCGGGTAGTGGCCAGATGACATTGGCTAGTAGACGGAAACCCGGAGGAAGCCTAATTTGTGTGATCTAATGGGTCTTTGGGAGGTAATTGGCAGCAGGTGGTCTCTCAAGTACCCAGGTCCAATACCATGAAGGGCTTTATAAGTGACGACTAGCGCCTTGAAGCGTATTCGTGTATGACAGATCAAAATGTCGGTGCCTTAGTTGTTGCTTAAAAAAAAACTGTAGCAGCTGGAATAGTGCATCCAGTTTTGGTCGACTCAGTATAAAAAAAGATGTTGAGACTCTGGAAAGAGTGCAGAGAAGAGCAAGAAAGATGATTAAGAGAGAGAAGGAAGAATGGTTGCAGGAACTGGGTTATTGTTGTTAGATGTGAAGTCATGTCCAACTCATCGCGACCCCATGGACAACGTTGCTCCAGGCCTTCTTGTCCTCTATCATCCCCTGGAGTCCATTTAAGCTCACGCCGACTGCTTCAGTGACTCCATCCAGCCACCTCCTTCTCTGTCGTCCCCTTCTTCTTCTTTTGCCCTCCATCATTCCCAGCATGAGGCTCTTCTCCAGGGAGTCCTTCCTTCTCCTTAGGTGGCCAAAGTCTTTGAGTTTCCTCTTCAGGATCTGGCCTTCTAAAGAGCAGTCAGGGTTGATCTCCTCTAGGACTGACCGGTTGGATGGCCTTGCAGTCCAAGGGACTCGCAGGAGTCTTCTCCAGCACCAGAGTTCAAAGGCCTCCATTCTTGGGCGCTCAACCTTCCTTAGGATAGGAATTGGGTAGGTCTAGTCTACGGAAGAGAAGGACTAGGGGTGACGATAGCAGCCTTCCAATATTTAACGGGCTGCCACAAAGAAGAAAGGGTCAGTTATTTTCCAAAGCTCTTGAAAGCAAGATTAAGAAGCAACGGATGGAAACTAACCAAGGAGTGGAGCCACCTGGAATCAAGGAGAAACTTCCTAACAATGAGGACAATTAATCAATGAGATGACTTGCCTCCAGATATCGTGGGAGCTCCATCACTGAAGGTTTTTAAGAAGAGACTGGACTGCCATCTGTCTGAAATGGCGTAGGGTCTCCTGCTTGAGCAGGGGTGGTGGTGGTCTAGAAGACCTCCAAGGTCCCTTCCAACTCTCATGATGGTGATTTGCACAATCATTGCCAAGTGAAATTCTCCCCCCCCTCTTTTTTCCTCTCTCTCTCTTCTACAATGAATGCAATTTGTCTAGTTACGCACACACACACAAGGCTTCAGACTCCTTTTCTTGCTTCTTATCTCGCCTGTCCCTCCCACAGCTGCTTAAAATTAGGCTGGAATTTTGTTTTTCTGTCAAGTGAATTTTGGACGCTTGGTAAATCCTTCCCTGCCGTGGCCGCACAGCCCTTCCCAGCAAGCACTCAAGGAGGCAGCCCTGCAATAGACTTGATTTAAGGGAGGCCCAGTTTGGCTGGAGCAGTTTCCGAGTTCAGAGACCCAGCTGAATTGCAGACAAGAGAGGCCCCGCTGAGAAGACCGGGGCTGACCCTCGGCGGGAGGGCAGAGTGGAGCAGGAGGGGGGGCTGCGGCAAAGAGGAGACCCTCCCCACCTCCCCTCCCCGAAGCGACGTCTGCTGCGGTGACCCTCCTCCGTTTACCGAGATGAAAGAAGAGACGTGACATTCTCTAGCTGAGCAAATGCCAATTCTTGGCTTGGAGAGGTCGGAGAATTGACAAGGGAAATGGTCCCGGGATACAGGATAATGGGAGTTCTGAAGCTGGAAGACATTTACCTCCCTCAGTTCAAAGGAAGCCCTGGAATCCATCCCCGTTTCGTGCAGGTAGAGCGGGAATCGAGTTTCTCGTGCGGAGTTGGCGTTCGGCCCTCGACGCGGTTGAAGCAGCCAGGGTTCTCACAGCTCATGTGGAAATCATGAGGGTCCCCTTCACATAGAAGGGGGAACTTACCCAACTTGCAGAAGATGCTAAAGCTGTCAGGAATAGCTAACACCCCCCTGGAGCCGCATGTGGCTCTTTTATCCCTCTGCTGTGGCTCCCTGTTTCTCAAAATATGCGTTACACCCGCCAATGTGCGACACCCGCTCAAGAAACCACCCGAACGTGATTTCTTGAGCTTTTCAGCCCCCAGTAGGCCAACCATGGTGAAATCCAAGAAAAGAAAAATTTCAGAAGAAAATGGAATGTTTAATTCAACTACATATCCTAGTTTTGTGGCCGCTCAGGAAATAGTCAGGCATGGGAAGGGTTTTGTGGCTCCCGGTGTTTTCTTTTGTGGTACATGGGTCCCAGTGGTTCTTTGAGTGTTTAAGATTGCCAACCCCTGCCCGAGAAGATAGTCTCAAGATCCAGAAGGATCTTGACAGACTTGAACACTGGGCCCTATCCAACAAAAAGAAATTCAGTGTAGAGAAAAGTCAAGTCCTACACTTAGATAAGAAGAACCAAAAGGACACATATAAACTGGGTGAAACCAGGCTTAATAGCAGTAACCGAGAGAGGGATCTTGGAGTCTTAGTGGACAACCAGCTAAAGATGATCCAGCAGTGTGCAGCGGCAGTCAAAAAAGCCAATGCATCCTAAGCTGCATTAATAGAGGGATACAATCAAGATCAAGGGAAGTACTAATGCTATTCTATAAAGCCTTAGTAAGACCACACCTGGACACCCGGTTTTGGTCACCACACTATAAAAAAGATGCTGAGACTCTAGAAAGAGTGCAGAGAAGAGCAGCCTCCATGGGACTGGAAGCCAAAACAGATGAACGGTTGCAGGGACGAAGCATGGCTAGTCTAGGGAAGAGAAGGACCAGGGGAGACATCTTTTCGTTAAACTAGCCATCCCCAGGTTCCTGCAGGTGTTTTTCATATGTTTTAGCCTCCAGTCGCCTCATCCAGTCCCCAAAGAAGAGGGAGTCAAACTATTCTCCAAAGCACCTGAGGACAGAACAAGAAGCAATGGGTGGAAGCTAATCAAGGAGAGAAGCAACTTAGAACTAAGGAGAAATTTCCTGAGAACAATTAATCAGTGGAACAGCTTCCCTCCAGAAGTTGTGAATGCCCCAATACTGGAAGTCTTTAAGAAGAGATTGGATAACCATTTGTCTGAAGTGGTGTAGGGTTTCCTGCCTGAGCAGGGGGTTGGACTAGAAGACCTCCAAGGCTCCTTCTCACTCTGTTATTCTATTCCATTCTATTCTATACTGCATTCTATTCTACTCTACTCTATTCTTTTTTATTCTATTCTATTCTACTCTATTCTTTTTTATTCTATTCTACTCTATTCTACTCTACTCTCTTTCTTATTCTATTCTCATCATCTCTGTTGCTCTTCTCTGCACTCTTTCTAGATGTCCATCACCACATTCTAGAAGATTAAGAAGGAAGGCAAGAAGACGGACTGTCTGATTCTTAACTTTGTTTTTCTTTAAGATATGGGTTGTGGAGTCCAGGAGAAAATATACAGAAGAGCCAGTTTGATTAACCAGTCAAGGCTTCTTCAGTTCTGATGGAATCCTTCCATTCCCCACTGGTTGGAACTGAAGAAGCTTCCTGGATGAGTAGCGAAAGAAAGTCCAGTGACCTCTTGAGAAAGCACCTTTGGGACAACCTGAATGATGGAGAATCTCCACACACATTTAGTCCCAAAGGTGCAACTGGACTTGGGTTTTTCCTTGAAGACATTCTTCTTCTCATCCAAGAAGCTTCTTCAGTTGTCACCTCTTCAGAGTTGAAGAAGCTTCTTGGATGATGGGAGAATCTCCATAGACTTCTCTGGAATGTAGCCCATTCTAAAGGTTTACTCGGTTAAGGGATGGAGACTTGGAGGAGGCCACACATGTAAGCAATCCCACAAACAACTCTCTTCACAAGAACAAACCAGTCCAACACCCACCTGAAAGTTCATCCCAGGTAAAAGCATCCGGGAAGGTGATTTCAGGTGATAGGAAATGTCCTGGAAACCTCAAAAGAAACGGTAGGGATCCCTCTCCCCGATTTGCTCCCAACTCCTCCACCCATGGGCTTCCATTTGAGGGAGAGGTGGGCCAGAAGAAGGGGCGTAGAAAGCTCGCAGTTGCTATGACTCAATATTTATGACACCGCACATCCAGAGTGTGGGGGGGGGGGAAGCTCAAGTGGCCTTCTCTGCTTGTCACTTGGCTTGTCCTTGGTGTGTCAACACCTTCTCCCCTTCTCCGTTCCAGTCGATTGCTTCCTATTCTTCCAGATCAGGACAGCTAATGTGTGTCCTTGAGTGATCCTCCCCTCCCCTCCCTCTCCCAAGGCAGCCGCCCCCTCCCCCACCCCACCCCCAGTCCAAACAGCCAAAGAAAACCAATGTGCTATATTTGTTTTCTCAAAAAGGAGGCCAGAAATGATTCCCGTAAGTCTTGGCTTAGCGTCAAGGAGCCGCGTCTGTGCGTGTCTCAAAGCTTTTCCCTTTGGCTGCTGGTGGTGCCGCTGCTTCCTGTGTCCTTCCTGATCTGGAGGGAGGGTTGGGGGTGGGGGTAAGAATATGGGGCATTGCAAAAAGAGAGAAGGGGATACAGAGAGACAGGTAGGAGGGTGTCGCTAGAAAAGGAAGGGAGGTCTTGTGGCCGGCAATAGCAATAGCAATAGCAGTAGACTTATATACCGCTTCATAGGGCTTTCAGCCCTCTCTAAGCGGTTTACAGAGAGTCAGCATATTGCCCCCAACAATCTGGGTCCTCATTTTACCCACCTCGGAAGGATGGAAGGCTGAGTCAACCCTGAGCCGGTGAGATTTGAACCGCTGACCTGCTGATCTAGCAGTAGCCTGCAGTGCTGCATTTAACCACTGCGCCACCTTGGCATGACTCAACGCTAAAGGCACACGGAGCGCTGTTCCTTTCCCACCAAAGGTGGTTCCTATTCTTCTACTTGCATTTTTCCAGAGGTCGAAACTTCAGGATCTCAAGCTCTGGGAGTCAAAACAGCTGGATGGAAGGAAGGGGTGTGAACCTTAGAAAAGGGGCAAAGTCAAATGATACAAAAGAACTCAGAAGGATTCACTTTGCGAGGAGAACATAATGTTAGCATTCTAAAGGGAAAGGTTCCCCTCGCACATACGTGCTGGTCGTTCCTGACTCCAGGAGGCGGTGCTCATCTCTGTTTCAAAGCTGAAGAGCCAGTGCTGTCTGAAGACGTCTCTGTGGTCCTGTGGCCAGCATGACTCAACGCCCGAAGGCGCACGGAACGCTGTTCCCTTCCCACCAAAGGTGGTTCCTATTTTTCTACTTGCATTGTTTACTTTCTTTCAAACTGCTAGGTTGGCAGAAGCTGGGATGAGTCATGGGAGCTCACTCCGTTACGCGGCGCTAGGGATTCGAACCGCCGAACTGCCAGCCTCTCCGATCAACAAGCTCAGCATCTTCACCACTGAGCCACTACTTGACTGCAGTTTTCCTGGAAGATTTTTTGGAAGGGGTTTGCCATTGTCCCCTTCCTAGAGCTGAGAAAGAGGGACTGGCCCAAGATCGCTCTGCTGGCTTTGTGGCTAATCCAGAGCTAGAACTCACAGTCCCCTGGTTTCCAGCCTGGTGCTTTTACCACTACATCAAAATGGCTACCTATGGGATGGTTAGGATGAGGTATTATGCATAACAGACCATCCAGAGGAAAGGGAGGAGCAAAATGAGAGAGTAACCTAGACCATAAGGCTGTGAGTCGGGATTTGAGGGATAAATAGCACCCTATTTATCTTCTCTGTTACACAGCATTTCCTGAGGAAGCCCACCTAAAACAGGTCCCTCAGATTCAAACAGACATCATGTAGTCTAGTATGAGCCACGGTGGAGCAGTGGTTAGAAATGCAGTATTGCAAGCCTAACTCTGCCCGCTGCTCTCAGTTCGATCCTGATCCAGCTCAAGGTTGACTCAGCCTTCCGTCCTTCCAAGGTGGGTAAAATGAGGACTCAAATTGTTGGGGCAAGAGGCTTACTTCTTAAAACCACTTAGAGAGGGCTATAAAGTACTGTGAAGTGGTATATGTCTAAATTCTGTTCTATCCTATTCTATATTCTAATTCTATTTTATATTCTAATTCTATTCCATATTCTAATTCTAATTGTACTCTATATTCTAATTCTAATTCTATTCTATATTCTAATTTTTACTCTATATTCTATATTCTAATTCTAGTCTATATTCTAATTCCAATTCTATTTTATATTCTGATTCTATTCTATATTCTAATTTTTACTCTATATTCTATATTCTAATTCTAATTTTAGTCTATATTCTAATTCCAATTCTATTCTATATTCTGATTCTAGTCTATATTCTAATTTTTACTCTATATTCTATATTCTATAGGCCTTCCGCATAGCCTTGAAGAACTGGCTCGCCCGTCAGGCCTGGGGATAAGGATAGTTACCCCTCCCGAATGATGAATGTATGTTGCCTACCATTTTATTATATGTCTCTATCTTGATGTTTGTATCCCCCCCTTCCCAGTTTTATGTGAGCCGCCCTGAGTCCCCTCAGGGAAAAGGGCGGCCTACAAATTCTAATAAAACCAAACCAAAACCATATAAGTCTAACTGCTATTGCTATCATCCTGGTTGCTCTTCTCTGCGCTCTTTCTAGAGTCTCAACATCTTTTTTATAGTGTGATGACCTAAATTTAATGGAGTACTCTAGGTGTGGTCTTACTAAGGCTTTATAGAATGTTCTTAGTACCTCCCTTGATCTTGATTCAATCCCTCTGTTAATGCAACTTAGGACTTCATTGGCTTTTTGGGCTGCTGCCATATACTGCTGGCTCATGTTTAATTGGTTGTACACTAAGACTCCAAGATCCCTCTTCATTTTCAATATGACAGCTATTTCTTTGGGATAGGGCTAAAGCCACCTCAACTTATATTCTGCAAGATCCATAGTTGACAGGAGAGATAGATATTTTGGGGGGAGGGTTGTCTTCTAGGAAAGGATAAGAGAAGACCAAACTTTTGCTGCTGTTTTAAGACATGGGACATTGGATTTATAGCAATAGCGATAGCAATAGCAGTTAGACTTATATACCGCTTCATAGGGCTTTCAGCCCTCTCTAAGCGGTTTACAGAGTCAGCATATTGCCCCCAACAATCCGGGTCCTCATTTTACCCACCTCGGAAGGATGGAAGGCTGAGTTAACCTTGAGCCGGTGAGATTAGAACCGCTGAACTGCAGATAACAGTCAGCTGTAGTGGCCTTCAGTACTGCACCCTAACCATCCCCCCACCTTCATTCCAGGCTCATCTCAAGCGTGCCCCCCCCCCAAAAAAAGGCAGTTGGACTTTTTGGGGTTTTCTTCTTCCTGAAGATGTTTTTGGATGACAAGCAAAATGTTCTCAAAGGAGGTGGAAAAGGTATCAAGAAAGTCCAGCTGCCTTTTGGAAAATGCACCTTTGAACCAACTGTCACCTGGGTGATTGAGAATCTCCACAGATGTTCAGGCCAGGATCCAATCTTACCTCCATCGTTTTTTTTTATGGGGCACCTGGTGTCTTTCCAAGAAAATCCCCAGTTGGACAATGTCTCCATTCTTTTCTTCCAAAGACTGTGAGAACAATTGACTGGTGGGATTCAGAAATGGTGGGCACTCCATTACTGGGGTTTTTTAAGAAGAAACCGGACAGGTATTTGTCCGGAATGATGTAGGGTCTCCTGCTTGAGAAGGGGGATGGACTAGAGGATCTCTAAGGTCCCTTCCGGCTCTGACTCTGTTAATGTAGCCTTAAAGCTTTAAAACTGGAAGCTCAAAGTACCCAAGGAGCTGCTGATTCTGTTCTACAGAGGAATCATTGAGTCTGTCATCTGCACCTCCATAACTGTCTGGTTTGGCTCTGCAACCCAACAAGACAGACACGGACTTCAGAGGAGAATCAGAATTGCAGAAAAAACAATTAGCACCAACCTGACTTCCACTGAGGACCTGTAACACTGCACGAGTCAAAAAGAAGGCTGTGAAAATCTCTACACACATCTCGCATCCTGGACATAAATTGTTTCAACTCCTACCCTCAAAGCGACACTACAGGGCACTGCACACCAGAACAACTAGACACAAGGACAGTTATTTCCCCGAACGCCATCACTCTGCTAAACAAATAATTCCCTCAACACTGTCAAACTATTCACTAAGTCTGCACTACTATTACTATTAGTCTTCTCATCGTTCCTATCTCCTCCCACTTATGACTGCAGGACTGTAACTTTGCGGTTTGTATCCTTACGATTTATATTGATATTGTTTCCTGATTGCTTATTTGTACCCTATGAGTATCATTAAGTGTTGTACCTTATGATTTGTGATGAATGCATTTTTTCTTCTATGCACACTGAGAGCGTAGGCACCCAAGGCAAATTCCTTGTGTGTCCAATCACACTTGACCAATAAAGAATGCTATTTTCTGTTCTGTTCTGTTCTATTCTATTCTACTCTACTCTATTCTACATTCTCTTCTACTCTATTCTATTCTACATTCTCCTCTTCTACTCTATTCTATTCTACTCTACTCTATTCTACATTCTCTCCTCTTCTACTCTACTCTATTCTACATTCTCCTATTCTATTCTATTCTACTCTACATTCCCTTATTCTATTCTGCTCTAGTCTAGTCTACTCTATTCTATTCTATTTCCTCTTTATTTTTCTCTCCTGAATTTAAGATGCAGGGCCTCCTGTGTCCCGGGCTGCACGCTGCCTGTCTCCCCTTTCCGTGCCCCCTAGCTTCCCTTCAGCTGGGATGGGGAGGGAGGGGAGCACTGACTCAGGAAACCCGTGAACTATTTGAGAAAGGTCAGCTGGCAGCCTTCGCCCTCCTCCCTGCTCCGAATTGGACAGTGCGGGAGCCCCCTCTGATGGCCGAGGGGCAGATTTCACCAAGACAGGGAGGAGACCCTTGCCGGCTTCACAGGACTGGAAGCTTTAGAGATGTGGCTTGCAAAGGAATGGAGCCGTTGCTCCTACTTGGTAGGCACTCATTGGAGGGGCTTCTGGTCCCAAGGTATCTCAAGAAAATTTAGCCTCGGGAAAGCGCTTGGGATACCATGGGACATCTGAAGAAAACAGCTGCGAAGACCAAGGAACTAAGCCAAGGTTGTATTTTTTTTTTGCCTGCAACAAAACCAGTAATATTTTCTCTCTTGCCCGTTCCATGAAAAGTTGACTTGCAAACATAACATTCATCACTCCTTCTCTCCTATCTTTTCTTTCCCTCTTATCTTTTTCTTCCTTTCCTCCCTCCCTTTCCTCTCCTTCCTCTTTTCCTTCCCCATTTCTTCTCCTTCCTTCCATTTCCTTTCCTTCCTCTCCTTTTGTCTTTTCCTCTTCTTCCTTCCCCTATTTCCTCATCCCTCTTTCCTTCCTTCCTTCCTCTCTTAACTTTCCTCTCCTCCCTCTCTTTCCTCTCCTATCTTCTTCCATTTCCTTCAATCCTTCCTCTCACCTTTTCATATTTCTTCCCCCATTTCCTCTTTCCTTTTTCCTTCCTTCCTTCATTTCCTCTCTCCTTCCTTCCTTCTTTCCTCTCCTCTTAACTTTCTGCTCCTTCCTTCCTTCCCTCCCTTTCCTTTCCTCTCCTTCCTCTTCAGAAGTCATGCTGGCCACATGACCACAGAGACGTCTTGGGAAACCGCTGGCTCTTTGGCTTTGGAACGGAGATGAGCACCGCCCCCTAGAGCCAGGAACGACTAGCACAGATGTGCGAGGGGAACCTTTACCCTTTAAAGAAATTGGCTGGGTCAATATGAACTTTGCTTCAATTAAAAGGGATTTAGAAAGTGGCTGTTGTCCTTGATTCTCTCCTACCCTGGGCCAATTCTGCTAACCATCAGTTCCCTGGCTCTGATTTAGAGGAGACAAGCACTCATGCAAATGAAGATAAACGAGGAAAGAAAAGTTCCCTTAGCGAGCTTTCCAAAAACCATTTTCTCTCTCTCTTTTACACTCTCTTCTTGCACGCCTTCCAAAGCCTTGCTGTCTCAAGCGTTAGTCGTTTGGAGTTGTTCATTCGGAGGGATTTTGGGTGAGGCTCAAAAGCCTCACCGGCCTTCCAGAGAAAGGGGAGCGCTGAATTCAAATCAGGAACAGCTGGTTTGTTTGTTTCCCTAACAGGAGACAGTTCCTAAGAATTCCTAAGACAGGGAGGACAATCAACCCATGGGACAGAAGTTGCCTTCGGAAGTTGTGGGAGCTTCATCCCTGGAGGCTTTCAAGAAGAGACTGGGCTGCCATCGGACATAAATGGTGTAGGGTCTCCTGCTTGGGCAGGGGGTTGGACTAGATGACCTACAAGGCCCCTTCCAACTCTTTTAACCTGCTAAATATCTGTTAAAACCGGGATGCCATAAAGGTGCCTTTTCCCCCGCAAAAAAAGGCAACTGGGCTTGGTTTTTTTTCCCCCCTTGAAGACGTTTCGCTTCTCGTCCAAGAAGCTTCTTCCGTTCTAAAAGGTGGAGAATAAAAGGAGGAAAAGAAAGGGACTTTCTTGTTGAAAAGGAAGAAATGGATGGCCATGAATATTAAGGAGCGGGGAAAAGTTACAACTTTGTTTTTCATTGAATCCTAACTGAAAAGTAGCTTTTCTTTCCTTACTTGTATTTAGGCAGCAACAGAATGGAGGGCTTCTAGAAAAGATTGGTGGCCTTCAATAAATCTCATTTTCTGACATTATTATGCCCTGAAACAAAGGCTATTCTCTTGCTATTGACTTGTGAATTAATGTCGCTCTGTCGCTTTAAAAAAAAAATGTTTCACAAAGTCGATCTGAGCATTATAATGCAGTCGATATCTATGTAATTTATGTGACTGTTTTATTTATTTTTCTGAGCAGGAGATCATAGGTTTATGAAGCTTTTTGTGTGTGTGAGAGAGTGCTTTGGACAATGAGAGAGAGAGAGAGAGAGAGAGAGAGAGAGAGAGAGAGAGAGAGAGAGAGAGAGAGAAGGAAAGAGAGAAAGAAAGAAAGAAAGAAAGAAAAGGAAAGGAAAGGAGAGAGAGAAAGAGGGAAGGAAGGATGGAAGGAAGGAAAGAAAGTGGGAGGGAGGGAAGATGAAAGGGACGAAGGAAGGAGAGAGAAAGAGAGAGAAAGAGAAAGAAAGAGGGAGGGAAGGAAGGAAGGAGGGAAAGAAAGATGAAGAAAGAAAGAAATAGAAGGAAGGAAGGAGAGAAAGAAAGGGGGAGGGAAGGAAAGAAAGAAAGAGGGAGGGAAGGAAGGAAAGGAAAAGAAAGAAAGAAAGAGGGAGCAAAGGGAGGAAAGAAAAGAGAAAGAAAGAATGTGAAAGAAAGAGGGAGGGAAGGAAGGAAAAAAGAAAGAAAGCAAAGAGAGAGAAAGCAAAAGAAGGAGGGAAGGGAGGGAGGAAAAAGAAAGAAAGATAGAAGAGGAAGGAAGGAGAGAGAAAAAGAGGGAAGGAAGGATGGAAGGTAAGAAAGAAAGAGGGAGCGAGGGAATCTCACCCCAAACATAAACTCAGAAATACGCCTTCCAAATGAACAGACCAAATCTAAAATGAGGTGGAAAACAGAAGCTTGTTTTCAGAGACAGAAAACTCATTGGGAGCTGGACGACAGTTGCATAATATGTTTTGAGCATCAAAAGTGACCAGTCTCATGTCGCCCAGCTTCGTTTGTTTAACCCCTCCCGAGACTACAGCACAAAGTTTCCAAAACTTTCCAGCGGAATCTGTAAGCATCTGGCCAAAATATCTGGAGCAGTAAATGAGGGAAGGAATCATGCCTGGGCTTGTTCATCCAGAGGCTCTCTGGTCTGGAGAGCTTAGTTTCCAGAGAATGGGAATTGTGCCTGGATGGGAGCCTGTCAACTGCTTCAAACAATGTCTTAGAAGCGCTACGTATCGAGTACTGGAGCTGGAAGGAGGAGATTGAGGAGGAGGAGAAAGAGAAAGAAGCAGAAAGAGAGGAGGAGAAGGAGAAGAAGGAGATAGATGAGAAGGAGAAAGAGAAGGAGACAGATGAGAAACAGAAGGAGAAAGAGAACAAGAAAGAGGAGGAGGAGATAGATGAAGAGAAGGAGGAAGAAACAGATGATAAGCAGAAGGAGAAAGAGAAAAAGGAGGAGAAAAGGGAGGAGGAGATCGAGAAAGAGAAAGAGGAGAAAATGGAGGTGGTGGAGGAGGAGGAAGAGGAGGAGGAGGAGGAAGAGGAAGAGGAGGAGAAGGAAATAGATGAGAAAAAGAGACATGAGAAGCAGAAGGAGAACGAAAAAGAAGGAGGAAAGGGAGGAGGAGATAGATGAGAAGGAGGAGAAGGAGATAAATGAGAAGGAGAGGGAGAAAGAGAAGGAGGAGGAGACAGATGAGAAGCAGAAGGAGAAAGAGAAAAAGGAGGAGGAGAAAAGAGAGGAGATAGAAAAATAGGAGAAAGAGGAGGAGGAGGAGAAAAGTGAGGAGGAAGAGAAGAAGGAAATAGATGAGGAGAAAGAGGAAGAGGCATGAGAAGCAGAAGGAGAAAGAAAAAGGAGGAGGAAAGGGAGGAGGTGATAGATGAAAAGGAGAAGAAGGAGACAAATGAGAAGGGGAGGGAGAAAGAGAAGGAGGAGGAGAGAGATGAGAAGCAGAAGGTGAAAGAGAAAAAGGAGGAGGAGATCAATGAGAAAGAAAAAGAGAAGGAGGAGGAGAGAGATGAGAAGCAGAAGGTGAAAGAGAAAAAGGAGGAGAAGATCAATGAGAAAGAAAAAGAGAAGGAGGAGAAGAAAGAGGAGAAGAAGAAGAGATAGATGAAAAGGAGAAAGGAAGGAGAAGAAAGAGGAGAAAGAGAAGAAGAAGGAGATAGATGAGAAGGAGAAAGGGAAGGAGCAGGAGACAGTTGAGAAGCAAAGGAGAAAGAAAAAGGAGGAGGAAAGGGAGGAGGAGACAGTTGAGAAGCAGAAGGAGAAAGAAAAAAGGAGAAAGGAGGAGGAGATAGATGAAAAGGAGAAGAAGGAGACAAATGAGAAGGAGAGGGAGAAAGAGAAGGAGGAGGAGACAGATGAGAAGCAAAAGGGGAAACAAAAAGGAGGAAAGGGAGGAGGAGACAGATGAGGAGGAAAAGGAGACAGATGAGAAGCAGAAGGAGGAAGAGAAGGAAGAGAAGAAAGGGAGAGAAGGAGATAGATGAGAAGGAGAAAGAGAAGGAGAAGAAAGAGGAGAAGGAGAAGAAGGAGGAGAAAGGGAAGGAGCAGGAGACAGTTGAGAAGCAAAAGGAGAAAGAAAAGGGAGGAGGAAAGGGAGGAGGAAAGGGATGAGAAGCAGGAGACAGAAAAGGAGGAAGAGGAGAAAGAGGAGATAGATGAGAAGAAGGAGACAGAGTACAATTGAGCTAGATTAAAATTCAACCCTAATAAAATGCTGAGTCTCCAGAGGAGTGCCCCCCTCCCCAAATACCCCCCCCCACTGGATCCTCCCAGGGCCATTACTACACTTCCCATCATCAGAACCAAGTAAATATAGCCAAGGAACAGGAGTATGGGCCTCTGGCACCATTGCTCTACAACAGCTGGAGTCCATAAGGATGCAGGGGAGAAATAAACAGCTGCCAAAATTAGAGACCCCCCTCCTGTGTGTTTTTAAAAATCTTCTTTTAAAACAATCTAAATTGGGGACCCTCGGCGTGTCTGACGGCGGGGAAGGGTCTCCTCCATGCCAAAAGGAGCTCCTTCTCCTTCCTCCAATCCTCGGATTTAATTTGTGGAGTGGGGAGAGATGACTACCCACATCCCTCGGTTCCCCTCACCTGCCTCCTCACCGAATCCTCCAAACATTAATTTTCCCTCAATAAGAAACTGTCCCTTGACGCCTAAATATTTTGCTTCTCCTTTACGGGAGCCCCTTGGGGGGGGGGGAAATCTGGCTGGGTTTTGTTTTTTTTCTGGTGGAAGAAGAGGAAAAAAAAACATGTCCTTAAAAGGAACAAAATTCTCCCTTTCTTCCTCTAAAAGTGATGGATGATGCCACCTTGTGAGATGGGAAGAGAAGGAGGAGGAGGGCTGCCAAAAGTTACAGCATGGTCTTTTGTGTAGACAAGGAACTGAAGCAGAAGACGTGATGTTATGGAGCACATTGAAGGTGACACAAGGATCTGGTTTGGTTCTGCAAGCCAACAAGACAGACAAGGACTTCAGAGGAGAATCAGAACTGCAGGAAAAACCATGGCTATCAACCTGCCTTCCATTGAGGACCTCTACGCTGCAGGAGTCAAAAAGAGGGCTGTGAAAATATCTACAGACCCCTCGCATCCTGGACATCAATGGTTTCAACTCCCACCCTCAAAAATGATGCTATGGAGCACTGCACACCCGAACAACTAGACACAAGGACAGTTTTTTCCCCCAAATGCCCTCACTCTGCTAAACAACTAATTTTCTCAACACTGTCAAACTATTTACTAAGTCTGCACTGCTATTACTATTAGTCTTCTCGTCGTTCCCATCACCCATCTCCTCCCACTTATGACTGCAGGACTGTAACTTTGTTGCTTGTATCCTTACGATTTATACTGATATTGATTGTTTCCTGGTTGCTTATTAGTACTCTATGACTTTCATTAAGTGCTGTACCTTATGATTCTTGACGAATGTATCTTGTCTTTTTATGTACACCGAGAGCTTCTGCACCAAAGACAAATTCCTTGTGTGTCCAATCACACTTGGCCAATAAAGAATTCTATTCTATTCTCAATTCTATTCTGCTCCTGTTCCTATTCTATTCTATTCTATTCTCAATTCTATTCTACTCTATTCTACTCTATTCTATTCCATATCCTATCCCAGTGATGGCGAACCTATGACACGCGTGTCAGTGCTGACACACGTAGCCATTTGGGGCGACACGCACAGGATTTCATGCGATTCATCCTCGGCTCCTGCACGGCCGCCGAGGATGAAAGAATCTGTGCTGGAGGAACGGGGGGGCGGGACATGTGATCTCCCCCGCCCACACTCACTCACTGTATCGCCGCCGCCCCTTTCTGAGCGCAGGGGCTGCTGGTAAGGCGTGCGTGCCGTGCGCACACACGTCATCAGCGCGGCGAGGGAGGACCCGCAGGAGAGGAGCGCGGGAACAGTGCGCGCCTTTCTCCAGTCAGGCCGGCACAGAGAGTCTTATGTTTTTGTCGAAGTGACACACAACGCGAGGTATGCTCGATTTTTTGCCGATTTTTGACACACCACGCCAAAAAGTTGCCCATCACTGTCCTATCTATTCTATATTCTATTCCATTCTAATCTAATCTAATCTATATTCTATTCTAATCTATATTCTATTCTATTCTATTCTAATGTATATTCTATTCTATTCTATATTCCTATTCTATTCTATTCTATATTCCTATTCTATTCTATATTCCTATTCTATTCTAATGTATATTCTATTCTATTCTATATTCCTATTCTATTCTATATTCCTATTCTATTCCTATTCTATTCTATTCTATATTCCTATTCTATTCTATTCTATATTCTATTCTATTCTATTCTATTCTAATGTATATTCTATTCTATTCTATATTCCTATTCTATTCTATTCTATTCTATATTCTATTCTATTCTAATGTATATTCTATTCTATTCTATATTCCTATTCTATTCTATATTCCTATTCTATTCTATATTCTATTCTATTCTATTCTATTCTATTCTAATGTATATTCTATTCTATTCTAATGTATATTCTATTCTATTCTATATTCCTATTCTATTCTATTCTATTCTATATTCCTATTCTATTCTATTCTATATTCTTATTCTATTCTATTCTATATTCCTATTCTATTCTATATTCCTATTCTATTCTATTCTATATTCCTATTCTATTCTATTCTACTCGACTCTACTTGACTCTACTCATCTACTCATCTATCTACTCTATACTCTACTCTACTCTCTACTCTACTCTACACACGTGCCACAGGTAGCATGCAGAGCCCTCTCTACAGGCACACAAGGTGTTGCCCAACTCAGCTCTACTGCGCATGGATGGGCACTTCCCACCAGTGAGCTGGTTTTGGGGTGTCTGCTGCGCATGCAGGAGACACATGCACTTGTGTGGGAAGCCATGTGCGCATGCACATAGGGCAAGGGGTTGTGCATGCATGGGCAGGGGTGGAGCACAGGAGGGTGTGGCACCCCCTGGGCCCCCTTTTTTATTCCCAGGAGGCTTCATGGAGTCCTGATAGGCCCAAAATAGGGCATGTGCATGCAGAATATTGTGGGTTGTGGCAAGCGTGCGATTTCGGCACATCACTGCTAATAAGGCTTCCCTGGTGGATCAGGGGGTTGGACTAGAAGACCCTCCAAGGAACCCTTCCAGCTCTGTTATTCCATTAGGACCAATTGACAGCGACAAGGCTTCCCGTCCCCGAAGGCGTAAAAGCATAGTATCTTAACCCGAGTTCATTTTCCCGCCAAATTTGACTTGAACTTCATTCATGTGAAGCAAAGCTAGTCAAACCACGGCCCTATCGTTCCTTGGCCATCTTTCTCCGAGGGGGAAAAAAAAATTTGAGAAAAGCAACGAAAACGCTTTAATGGATGGCTTCCAGCTTTCCTTTGGCAGCGCTGAAGTCTCCTTTTTTTTTGGGACCAAGGTTTATCCAGGAGAGTAGAGTCGCTGATTTTAGCAACCGTCTCCACGTTTTGGGGGACGCCTGGATAGAGGCGCAAATTTGATGACAAGGGAAACCGTTTTAATGGTGGTTATTGAGTCCACCTGTCACCAAACCATAAAAACAGATGTGGAGACTCTAGAAAGAGTGCAGAGAAGAGCAACAAAGAGGATTAGGGGACTGGAGACTAAAACATATGAAGAACGGTTGCAGGAACTGGGTAGGTCTAGTTTAATGAAAAGAAGGACTAGGGGAGACATGATGGCAGTGCTCCAATATCTCAGAAGCTGCCACAAAGAAGAGGGAGTCAAACTATTCTCCAAAGCACCTGAGGGCAGGACAAGAAGCAATGGGTGGAAACTAATCAAGGAGAGAAGCAACCTAGAACTAAGGAGAAATTTCCTGACAACTCATGGAATAACTGGCCTTCAGAAATTATGGGAGCTTCATAACAGAGCTACCAGAATGATGAGGGCACGGGAGGCTGAAACATACAATGAACGGTTGCAAGAACTGGGCATGGCTAGTCTACTAGGGGAGACAGGATAGTAGCTTCCAATATTTGAGGGGCTACCCCAGAGAGGAGGGGATGAAGCTATTTTCCAAAGCCAGACAAAGAATAATGGATGGAAACTCAACAAGGAGAGAATTCAACCTAGAAACAAGGAGGAACTTTCTGACAGTGAGAACAATCAACCCATGGAACAGAAGTGGCCTTCAGAAGTTGTGGGAGCTTCATCCCTGGAGGCTTTCAAGAAGAGACTGGACTGCCCTCGGTCAGAAACGGTGTAGGTGTCTCCTGTTTGGGCAGGGGGTTGGACTAGATGACCTACAAGGTCCCTTCCAACTCCATTATTCTGTTAAGGGCAAAAATCCGATTATAGCTGTAGCCATGGGGGGTAGGCTAACAAGCCTTCCTTTCTTGAGAGATAGCTGCTTGTTCAAAATCTCCCTGATGATACCGGAGTCTTATTTTAGCATCTGAGCACATTGATGTCCATCATATCGTGTTAGACTCATCGGAGGTTGCAAACTCAGCTCTCTGGACAATTCGAGCCATCTTCCTTTCTTGACGTGGACATGTTTTCTTGCATATTAAACAGGGGAGTGCACATCCTCGGGGAAAGATTCAAAGAAGAATTATTTCTACGCTGTATAAATCCGGGGTTTAATTTTACGGTATCTCGAGACCCGCGCGAGGTAATAAAAGATTCTTGAGCATGGATGGAGCTTCATACACCTTTGACCTCGTTCAAGGCAGGAAATGGACTATTTAGGATGGTCCTATATGTTAAAAGTCTTCTCGGAGATAAACGAGGGCTGTCCTGAAATAGAGGACGGTGAACGGTGGCACAAAATTATAGGGTGGCAGGGTTAGAAAATTCTCGGCTCGGTAATGGTGGGACTACAAGGCTAAAAAGAGATTTAATTCTCAACTTACAGCTATTTGTTTAGTTGATAATCCGGTATTTATGTATCCCTCCTGCCATGAACGTCGCTGCAATTTCTAATGTTGGATTTCCCCCCTTACCAGAGGGGTAACTCCTATGGACTACTGTGAAGCTGTTACCATGGCAACTCCACAGTGAGCACTGTACAGTAGAACCCATTTTAAGGCACAACAGGCTGTATCTTAACAGAACACACAACCCGAGGGTTTTAGGGATGTCTTACCCCCCCCCCCCACAGTATTTGTTTCCAGAGAGTAAGTAATCTGTGTACCATGTTTGGTTGAAATAGCTTAAGGTGCAACACACACACATACACACACACACACACTAATGAGAGACAGAGACAGAGAGACAGAGACAGAGAGAGAAGAAGGCAGAGCAACGGACAGAGACAGAGAGACAGAGACAGAAAAACAGGGAGAGAGTCAGACAGAGACAGACAGAAAGAGGCAGAGACACAGACAGAGACAGGGAGAGAGAAAGAGGCAGAGAGACAGACAGAGAGACAGATAGAGAGGCAGAGAGACAGACAGAGACATTCAAAGAGACAAATAGAAAGAGAGATAGAGACAGAGACAGAAAAACAGGGAGAGAGACACAGAGACAGAGACAGAGAGAGGCAGAGAGACAGACAGAGAGAGGCAGAGACATTCAAAGAGACAGAGAGAAAGAGAGATAGAGACAGAGACAGAACGACAGGGAGAGAGACAAACAGAGACAGAAAGAGACAGGGAGAGAGAAAGAGGCAGAGGCAGACAGAGAGACAAAGATAGGGAGAAACAGAGAGACAGACAAAGACAGAGAGAAAGAGATACAGAGAGACAGAGACAAAGAGAGAGAGAGAGAGAGAGAGAGAGAGAGAGAGAGAGAGAGAGAGAGAGAGAGAGAAAGAGAGAGAGAGAGAGAGAGAGAGAGAGAGAGAGAGAGAGAGAGATTAGATTAGATAAAACCCAGTCTTTCCCTTTCTACTTGATGTCTTCATTTTCCTAAAAGATGTGGCTTTTCAGGTGCCTGGAAGGATTCCTCCTCCTCCTCCTCCTCCTCCTCCACCACCACCACCACCACCACCTCCTCCTCCTCCTCCTCCTCCTCCTCCTCCTCCTCCTCCTCCTCCTCCTCCTCCTCCTCCTCCTCCTCCTCCTCCTCTACCTGCTGCTGTACGTTACATACCTCCTGTTATTAATCCCTGCCCATTAAAAGGGGAAACATATGGGTTTTTTTTTCTGTCCATCTTCCTCCTCCTGAGGT